>NC_141345.1:14365000-14617500 GCF_057382095.1 Aulonocara sp. 'chitande type north' Nkhata Bay
TGTCTTTAGTAGTGATTTAAAGTGATCAAGTGTTTGTGCAGATCTAATATTTAGGGGGAGACTACTCCAAAGTCTGGGACATGCCACAGAGAAGGATCTATCACCACGAGATTTGAGATTAGTCCGTGGGATGGACGGCATTCAATTTGAGCTAGACCTCGTGGTTTTTCATAAACAGAAAGGACTTCAGACAGGTAAGAAGAGCTCGGGCGTTAAGAGACTTAAAAACAAAAAATAAAAGTTTAAATTGGATCCTGTAGGAGACAGGAAGTCAGTGTAGAGAATTGGGGTTATATTCTCTCGCTGTTTGGGGTAGCACTGGTTGTCACCAGTATTTTTTTGGTGACTGGACATTATAGCTAAACACATACAATGTAGCAGTTTAGCTTATTAATTAACAATCGCAATGATTGTAAATATAATAGTGGTGCAGTAGTGTAGACTTAGCCAAAGCTTATTTAACCATCAACAACAAAAAAAGATTAGAAGAAGTAAAATATCATTTTCACTTATAGTATTTGTGTCGATCAATGAGTCAACTTTAGGGTCTGAGAACGTACAAGAGCCCGTTGGATGGGTATTTGTCATTACATTATATTACATGTACATACACAAGTTAAAAGATTGTTGGTCAGCAGTGAGAGCTTACATGTTCATAAACATTGGTTGCCTCTCTGGCAGGTGCAAGGCTATACTGAAGTATCTTGTGATGTAGCGTGTCCTCATTGCCTCTTTCACAGGTTTTTGAACACAAAAAGAAGGATTGGGAAGAAGGATAAAGTCTAAGGGGACAGAGAGATTGAATGAAAACCAGATTAGTAAGGAAAAGAAGAATCCAATTAGACATTAAAAACGGGACAAAAGAATTAAAAAATAATATCCAAAATTCAAAATAAAGCCAAAATAAACTGAAAGAGACTCAACTCGGACAACAGGAATTTTCAGACAGAGGAAACAAATGCTGCCTTTCTCATTTCCCAAAGTACACATCGTTGATTCCTCTCATCATGTCTTAGCCCCTCTCACGAGAGATGCAAGCAGAGGAGTTGAGGCAACAGGCGTTTTAACAAAATGAGACATCCTTGCTTTGTGGAAGTGATATTGATCAGACATTTGACACATCTACCACCAAGCCTCCTCTCTTCTGTCTTCTCCATCCTCTAGATGCATTTTAGGAATTGAGACATCCTTTGTATTGACATAGATATCTGGGTCATAGGCAGGAGAAAGGAAAACAACCATAAATAAGGATCACAACAAAGGCCTCGATCCTGACTTGAGTCTTTAATAAAAGGTATCAGGGTGGAAAGTACATTAGCAACCCGGCCACTACGAGGATTCATTAGTGAGGAGTGTCACAATGTAGTGGTTGTGCTACGAGCTATCAAACCATCCTTAATCGCGAGGGGGGGATACCAGCGTATCCAGAACCCGTGCTGTCAGTAGATCACCACATGGCTAATAGTAGAATCATTTAAATTTCATAAATAAAAACAATTCTTGCAGATTGGTGGTGTCAGCTGGAAAGTCAGTTTCCTTTCCCCTAAACAGCCAGTGAGCTAGAGCCGTCCTTTGATGCTTCTCATATTGTTTCCATCTTGTAGAACAGGCACAGTAAAACATGGATGGTGCTTTGGTTGAGAGGCTGACTAACAGACTTTTCCACTGTGCTAAGGCTTCTTATCAAACTTTCAGGACTCTGGCAAAGAGCAATTAATTTCCCACAAGCCACTGTAAGCACTTTTGTTGCTTTCAAAGAGCCCTGACCACTGACTGTTCCACTGCTTATATGCTTTTGACTACCTGTTATGATGGGGGATTACGATGCAAAGTGTTGCATTAATCACTGGAGTAAAATAAGCTTCTTGGTGTGGAGCTAAGTAAGCGTACACTTCATTCTACTGAAGCGGAAGCACAGTCGTCAATATGCAAAGCTTGGTCAAAACCCAAAGTGACATTCATATGTAATATATGTGTAATCCTGAACTTTCAGAATGTGTCTTCACATTTTAAGTAGAGTACACCACGGGAGCACAGTAAGCCTTACACACTCAGTAATCTGGCTCTGCTGTTTAATCTGCATGCATGCTGACTTACCAAATCATGACTGATGTCTCCATTGCTGTTTTTCCATTTCAATCACAGACACACACATTGACATTTATCTGCATATAGTTTGAATGAAAGCTGCAGAGCTGATGTCTTCATAAGTCGTGTGTCTTCTGTGCCAAGTCAGCTCCACAGAAGAGTCGGTGAATGTAAATCCATCCTATAGATTATCCATTCTCTCTGCACTAAAACTGCCTGCCTCAATCTCCCATTCACCCTCTTTATAGTCTTTCGCTCCGTATGGATTCCAGCACTCCAATCGTATTGTGTGGAAACGCCACGGTGGCTCACTGGGTAAGACTCTGCACTGTGGTACTTGCAATTTTGTGGGTTAAAAAGAATTGATCGCTGCATTTGTGTGCCCTTTTCATAAGTAATTTCCACCCCACATCACAGTATAGAAATGGTTTCAAATCTCTACACTGAATTTCAATCAAGTCCTTGAAATGTCTGTTCTTTTTGCTCAAATCTCACTGTAGTCGAGGCATTTAGCAAAATCTATCTGCTAAAGGATTTGTTTTACTGTGAGAAGTTGCATTGTACAGATGAAGGTTCAAATGCAGGTTAAGATGTAAAGTGTTTTCTCATACACGGCAGCAATAATAGAAAAGGAGGATGGAAATTAAATGATAGACTATTTAGTTTTACTCATAATTTGGCACAACCTCTGAAACACAGCTGTGGGTTCTGATGAGTTTAAAGTTGATTGTATCTGTTTTTTTTATTTTATTAGAATCATTACAAGAAAACAAAACACACATGAGAGAGCTATGCCTAATGCTTGTTTGATATAAGGTACATTTTAAGCAATAACAAATGTAAAATTTGGATCATTTTATTGGACTTTTCACATTCACATTGAGTCCACAGTGCTTAAGGGGGAGCTGTTGTGTCCTATTTCATAATTATATTGTTGGATACTCTTTGTATGATACACAGTTCAAAGTGATCCTCGGGCTCACACTGGGCTAAAAGCCACCCTGTGGCCCATGTTCCCACACCCTTTGTGTTGGCTACTCCACACAAATAAAAGATGTTTCAACATTGTGTAGATGGTGTTCGTGTGCCCTGCCTACTATGTTAGCAATGTCCTCTCTTTTGACATATAGAGCCAATCCCTTTCTTCGTATTCCCTCTGATACTTCGTGCAGGTTCACTATTGTCATGGCTCCCGGGTCACTGAGCCAGTGTTTCATGTTTTGTTGGTTCATAATTTTTTCTAGATTCTTGAGTTATGGACTGCCTAGTTTTGTTTACTTTAATACTTCTAGTAATACTGTAACAGTCCTGGGTTTGTGTCCTGTTTTAAACCAATGTTAATGTTTTTGGGTTTTCTTCAAAAGTATTGAAAGTATTAGTACGATAAGTGTACCGCTGCGGTGGCCCACCAGAGGCTGGCCCGGCCCCCTTGCCGCCGCCGCCAATCTACAGCCAGACTGTTGGATTCTACCCCTTCCTCAGAGACCCACGGTGATCAAGGAAGCTATGGCGGGTTCAGTCCGAGCTAGTGGGCCCACAGCCAGTTCTCTACCTCCCTGGTTCAGCCGTTCTGGCCGTTTGCTTAAGCCCCGAGCTTTGGACTAGTGTGGACGGTTCTACTGGGTGTTCGGGGGGGGCATGTGTGGTGGCCCACCAGAGGGCTCCACTCACAATGTGTCCAGTTGTACTTTGGAGATGAATAAAGTCGGAATGGAAAGTTACAGCTCTGTGTTGTCTGTACCATATCTCCACTCCGCTTGTTTTGATCATTGTTCTACAGAATTTCGTCCAAAGTGACAGTAACCAAAGTGGCCAAATCCAATCTTATCTGAAACCATGAAGCAAATTAGGGAACAAATTTAGGAATAACGAACTGACAGTCCATACAAGCTTCAGTCTTTTTCACACTGAAGCTATAGAGATAGTGGAAACATCTGTGGAACTACACACAAAAGAAAGCCATCGAGATGACGAGCCACGTGAAGTAAAACTAAAGGAAATGCACAAGAGCCAAAACACTCGAGAATCAAAACAAAATAGGAAGTAATTACATGGGAAATCACATGACAGAGAATCAAAACAAAATAGGAAGTAATTACATGGGAAATCACATGACAAAGAACAAAGAACTGAGGGAAGTCGGAAAAAGCTGAACACAAGAAATCTAAGTTCCATCCATCCTCTTCCGCTTATCCAACTCAGAGCTGGAGCCTATCCCAGCTGCCATAGCGCACATGGCAGGGTACACCTTGGACAGGTCCCCAGTTGGTCACAGGGCTAACAGAGAGAGACAGATGACCATTCACACCCACATTCACACCTACGGACAATTTAAAATCAACACATAACCGAATCCCACTAACTGCATGCATTTGGACTGTGGGAGGAAATCACAGTAGATGGATGTAACCCACATAGAAACACTCCACACAGAAAGGTCCAGTCGGTGTCTGGCCAAGTCAAAGCCATTTGGATCCTGCTCCTCATAGGGTTAATAAACGAAAACACCAAAGGTTCCAGCAGTGAGCTTCATTTTAACTGGCAGCCTACCATTAATTCACTCCAAAGACCATTGTCAGACACATATAAAAGACCCCAAGGTAATGTGACCATGCCAGAGATTATATAAGGATTCAGACAAACATGACCTACAATAAATGTTATTTGTATCACATGAGAGATGACTCTAACAGCCTGTCTAAAGATTTTATCCTCATTCTCCTCAATGCGAAAGCCAAATTTTCATACCAGCTAAATACTACGGTCAAATCCACTATTGGTGGCAGTCTGGGAGATGGGTGGTGGTGGTGGTGGTGGTGGTGTGTGTGTGTGTGTGTGTGTGTGTGTGTGTGTGTGTGTGTGTGTGTGTGTGTGTGTGTGCGGTTTGGGGGATACTTCTAGTTGACAAGCCACACATTTTCTTTTCAATCTCCTGTCTCTACCAAGCGCAGTCCTGTCATTCATTTCTATCATAATCCACTGGTTTCTATGTTTTCTGTCAAGACTGTGACAGATGCTAAATACAGAAGACAAACATGAATCTCATCCTATTTATTTATTTTATTTTTGCTAACGGTCCTCTCTGAGCTACAAACAGTAGCCTTAAAGAAGGCAGTCTTGTCCTGAATCTAAATTTTAAACGTGTCCTTGAAATAGCCTCTCATGTCTGCAGGCTACAAAGATCTGCTCCAAGAAATCTCTGGATTTCTTAGAAAGGTAAAAATGTTTCCATTTGTCTTCTTAGATTCTACTAAACTTAGACTACATGACTATAATTAACTGAAAATAAACCAAAGCAAACGCTGCATAAGGGGGGGGGGGGGGGGGGGGGGCTGGAAAAGAGAGCACAGAGAGGAAATAAATGGTGAACTTCAAGCTTGGGTTCCCTACCCATTCCAAGCTGCTATATACAGTACATGTATATATAAATATTTTTTATATTTTTAATCTTCTTTATAAACTTCACAACATTGCACACTTTTACACTGAGAGGAGAGGGACTGTGCTTTATTCATTAAAACAAAGCGAATTCAAGTTAACTGAACTTCTGACCTATAATCATCCATTGCTTTTGTCATTTCATTACTTATTAATTTGTGTTGAGTCTCCACTACACATCCCAAGAAATTAATAATTCAGAGTACGTGTGTAAGAAGTTTCAATTTCTTAAATATTGAGAAAGTGGACCTTGGAATCATTTTGTCTCTCCTGAAAAGACTAGATCAGTACCAAAAGTCCCTATCAGGAACATTTCATTAAACAGAACAAATCTATATTGGTTCTTATAGACATAACTCTTGCTGCCATGGTAGCACAGGCTTTGGACTTAACAGACAGACCTAATCTAGAGATGTCAGCTTTAAAAACTTTATTAAACAAGTGACAAAAGTCTTCTAGGTGGTGGGGAGTAGCTTGGAAGTGGAAACTGGTTATCAGTACACAAGTGGAGATTCTGCAGAGGAGCAAAAGTTTCTCAGACTTTAAGTGAAGGAATGGAAATGTCTTCTTCAGGATTATTGACAGGACTCCTTGAGGTGGTTGTAGAATGGCAGACATTTACCCAGGGGACATCTCTCCACATGTCCACAAAGTGAAAAGAACTAAAATAAATGGAATAAGAGTGGAAAGAAATAAAACAAAAACCCTGATCCTGCCAGCACCCCTAACCATCCCCACTTGCCTCCAGGTGGCCTTCTTAACTGGATGCATCCTTTAGAAATCTGCAATCAACAAGAGGTCAAGGATACCGGACTTGGGAATCCATGACCTATCTTCCACATCCTATCCTTCCCAGTCCAGCAGGTGAATCTGGTGGCTCCTGCCACCATCTACCATCAGCAAACAGGTTCCCCATCAAACATCCAAGTGACAGGACAGAAGAGAGATATTTTAACTAAGAAAATGAAAAGTGGGATGAATCTTCATGGAAGAATGGAGCTTGAGATGGACAGCAGATTTTCCCACTTTAAAATACATTTCCAAAAAAGTGGCTCTTGATTATTTGAAAAACACATCTTTAAAAGAAACTCAAAACGTCTGACCAGGACTGTTGTGCACCACCAGGATCATGCTCCAATCTTGGTCAGCAGTCTGAAGTAGCACAGCTTGTATTTGTCTCCAGAGGCATCTGCAACAACACAAATTGTGCTAAACTGAAGATTCACTGAACCGAAGGCTTCAAAGGGGGGCAGACATGTAGCAGAGGATTAACGTATTGTGGGCATACTGCTTTAGAAAATATGTCTTATATGGTTATTATGATGCTGTATCCTTGTGATGGAGGCAGTCCCGGGACAAAATCTAAAGGAATATGTGACCAGGGACATCTAGGAGTGGAAAGTGGCCTTTGTTCTGGCACAGCATGTGCATGCAGGAATATATTCACGCGTATCTTTTTCTAGTAGTCTAACAGAAAACGTCTTTCAAAAGTAGGATGATGGTGGCAGGCAAACCTGGGGATGCGCAAGACCTGTGAGCAAATAAAGCAGCCACAAAATAACAGTTGGGAGGCCTGAACCTGGGTCTAGCTTAGTCTTCTGAGCCAGTCTAATGGGGTCCCCTAGTTCCCAAGTGATTCATGAGGAGAGTAATGAAGATGACTTTTTGTTTTCATTTTCCAATAGTCTTTGCAAAAGCGTCCTCTCTTGCTCCTTCTGCTGCTTAAAGTTATTAGAAAAGCCAGGAATGTCATCTAAATATACAAATATGTTCAAAAGGTCTTTCAGTAAATTGCCTGTATTTGTATAGCGCTTTACTAGTCCCTAAGGACCCCAAAGCGCTTTACACATCCAGTCATGCACACATTCACACACTGGTGATGGCAGCTACATTGTAGCAACAGCCACCCTGGGGCGCACTGACAGAGGCGAGGCTGCCGGATACTGGTGCCACCGGGCCCTCTGACCACCACCAGTAGGCAACGGGTGAAGAGTCTTGCCCAAGGACACAACGAACGAGACTGTTCAAGCCGGGGCTCAAACCGGCAACCTTCCGATTACAAGGCGAACTCCCAACTCTTGAGCCACGATCGCCCTCCTTAATGTGACCAAGGTTGTATGCATTTCTCAAGAGTAAAATAGTAAGGGCAGTACAGAGGCTCAAAAGCTGAGAAGATTAGAGGGAATGGATACTTGTTTTTCATAGTTATCTGGCTTAATCCTCTATACAAAGTCTAAGAGTTTGATCTTTCCTTTCTCTAAAACACAAAACAAAAACCTTGGATAGATGACTGATTCCAACAGCCAAGGACTCAGATCTATTTCTCCACAGATTTTTGTTCTGGTTGAGAAAAGTTGTGCTGCCACATGTAGGGTGTAGAGGCAGGAGATCAGTCGCACAGTCCTAGGGCCTGCTAGGAGGCAGATATGTCTTTTTTACTGAAGACAGGAGGCAAGTCATGGTATTCTTCTTTGGTCTGGTGGAGGTGCATTAGTACCTTCTGGAGAAGGACGGGATAGGGGAATAGCAGATTGTAGAAAATGAGAATGAATCCAACTCACAGTCCTCTTTTCTTGCTAGTTAATATGTCGGTTATGTTTTCTTTTGTCCCATGGTAGAGGATTAGGTAGAGGATCATTAGGGGGTCCTTTGTCCCTCTTGGGGGGGCACTCCCACAGGGCTTAAATCTGGGACTGTCCACCTTTTGACCCTAGAACTGAAGAAGCTTCTGGGATGAGAGGTGAAACGTCTTCAAGCAACTTAAAGAAGTCCAGACGCTTTTCTTCCTAAGCTCCTTAGACTACGATGACCTGGATGACTGAGAACCTTCACAGACATGTGGGTTATGTCTTTGCAGCCATGGATAACTGATGATGGGTGTACGTAGACCTGAAAAAATTTCCATGTACGCAGTTGAATTGGCTCCACCAATAGAAGGCGAGGTGGAGCATGGTGAGATGTTCTCTACAAGCTGAGGCTGGCTTGGTCTTGCATTCATTTTTCTGAGTGCTCTCTCTGAGGTATCTATCTATCACAGAGCTGAGAGCCAAAATATTTAGTGACTCTAATTCATCCTTTAAGTGGTCACTCAAAGCATGATTGAAGGTATCTTTCAAAGCCTTGTGACCGCAACCCACCTCTGCAGCCTCTTGCTGCAGATTAAAAACAATGAGTGGGGAGCTATCTGGAGGTTGGATCAGAGGTGCAATCGTTTTTCCAGAACCGGTGACTTTAGGCAGTTTGCATCTATAGTCTGAATAGCAGCACTTTGTCTGTGTGCTGAGTCTGTTGCTTGAGTCCAACCCCTCATGACAAAACAAACCAGATGGCCAAACTCCAGACTTCTCAGACTCAACCCACAGATGGCAGTTTATTAAAAAAGGTACTGAAGTGTTCTGGAGGCTGGCTTGGAAGAGAGAACTGAATATGAGTACACAAGTGGAGATCCTGCAGAAAAGGAAAGTGGGAGTTATTCCTGGCCATTGTGATCTCTGATGTTTCCTCTACTTTGAGTGAAGAAATGGAAAAGCCGTACTTACTAGGGGTGCAACAATACTCGTATCGATATTGAACCGTTCGATACAGTGCTTTCGGTTCGGTACGCATATGTATTGAACAATACAACATTTTTTATTTATTTTATCAACTTTTCTTCTGACGATGCTGTCTGTGTTGAGCACTCAGTGGATCTGCGCTCGACAGTGCAGCCTAGGCGGAGTAGTCGAACGCAGATTCACTGAGCGCAGCGCAAGCTAGCAAGACAGAAGTTAAGCTCTCCTTGCAACATGGCAAATTGAGCCTCCCCCACCCTAATTCAGATCTGGCGTTTGGAACTATTTTGGTTTTCATGTGAGGTATGATCCTGATGGTAAGCGCGTCATGGACAAAAGTAAAACAGTATGTTGGATGTGCCACGCAATGCTCAATTACATTGGTGGGAACTAGTGCGTTAGCGCAGTTAGCTCGTTAACGTGTTGGCCATCCAACCCCACGCACGGGGCGATCCGCGGTAGCTCGTTAACGGAGATTTGCCGTGTTGTGGCGATAATGTCATTTCAACGAGGTTAACGCTGACAGCACTAGTGGGAACACAACAAATATGACTGCAAATTTACGCCGACATCATCCTCGTGCAAAGACAAGTCGAAGCAGACAAAAACAACAAGCACGCATGCTACAAACTTTACCCGAGTCATTTAGACAGCCGTTAGCACATGATTCTCCTTATGGGGACCTGATATGTTTAATATGCTGCTGAGAATGTAGCCCAGAAGAAGCGTATAGTATAGCTTTTATTTTGGAAAGAGCCATTTCTCTGTAATAAACTCTCTTTTCCAAAGATGAGTGATTTCTCGATCAGATATATTTATTTTTTATTACTTTGTTGTTTCAGCAACATTAAATTTAAAAACTGTACTTTTGAGTTAAAATACATATTTATACTTTTAATAAATGACAAATTAAAAAGGCATGAACATGTTTTTTTGTATCGAAAAAATATCGAACCGTGACACCAAAGTATCGAAACGAAACGAACCGTGAATTTTGGGTATCGTTGCACCCCTAGTACTTACATATGATTTCTGGAGGTAGTTGCAGGACAACATGTATCCAATGAGGCAAGCGTTGGTGAAGAGTGGGCAGTCACATAAGTGTGGCTGGAGGTTTGAGCAGAGCTCTTTGGGAATGCAGATAAGTTAGAAATCAGGATCACTATGTGAGCTAAGAGTGGTACTGTTAACACGAGGAGCCCAATTATCAACATGGGAGGTGTAACTTCTGACAGAGATCTGCAGTCTTTCCAAACACTAAATGCCTCTGATGATGAGGAGATACCTAACAGGTGCAGAGGGCCCCAGACCAGGAACATCTGCCCACAACATCACCTGCACAGATGAAAACAACTGAGTGAAAGTAAAAAGAAACAAATCAGAATACTTTGATAATCCATAAGGAAATGATGCACTATTGACACTGATGAACACTCTAAATACTAGTAAAGGACAAAGATGATGCATAATAAATACATGATATATAAATATATATATAAAATACATGTTACACATGTCCAGTGTAACATGTAACAAGCAGTGAGACAAATCAAAAATAAAGCAGGTTATATAATTTAATATATATAGCATGTGTGTTCTTTGCTGAATAGACTCGTTGCCGGTAGAAAGTCTCCACCATCTGTTGCATAATTTCTGAGGGCAACCAGGAGAACAGACTGTTGTGGATCTGTTTGGTCCCTTTTGACTCTCGTGTGCACTCCAAGGCACTGCTGGGTTTACAGCTCTTCCAGGCTGGGCAGCTTACAAACCAGTGCTGCACTGCACATACCCTCTAGGGCCTCGCTAGTGTGGTGGCCATACCAGGTGGTAAATCAATCTGTTAGAAAATGGTCTCCTACCCATTCAGGCCAAAAATATCATTATTTTGGTCAATATTTTAAACTTTGTTTTAAATGTAATTGTTCCATTACTAATTTATAACACTAGAGAAGACAATTTGTAGAAAAACTGGATACACGATTACTTTGTTTTCTGGGACTTGTGAAAATAAAGAACTGAAACTGACATAAGACCTCTGGTCCCTAAGAACCTCTGGGGTCTGGGTGATTCCTTTCAATTTCAAAATACGAAATGAAATGGTATTTATTAATATTCTTATTCTTCTCATTAGTATCAAAGCTCTTTTATGTTACAAGCTGCGTTACCCGGTCCATACAGTGTTTTATTCTAAGCATGTTTTTCTTTCACTTTTTTTCCTCTTTCTTTTCAATATGGACACGTACAAGTGAAAGTGTGATGTTCACAAAAACTGGAGTAATTATTGATGACAGCTACTGAAGAACACACATTTGGTCACAAATGCTCTAAAAAATAATAATGTTGTCCCAGCAGCTGATATCGGAGGATTCAACTGTCACGATCCTGGGTCTTTTGAGTTTTAGTTCATGTTTATGGTTTATGTTTAAGCCCTTTAGGTTTTCTAAGTTCATTTTTTATCATGCCTAGGTTGTTATAGTTCTTTGTTATTAGATTCCCCTTGTGTCTTCCACCCCTGTTAAGTCTCCCTTGCCCTTCATGTGTTTCATGTCTGTCTTACGTTGTCAAGTTCAGGTTGTCATGTCTGCGTCTTATGTTTCCTGTTTTATTTTGAAGAGGTCTTGTGTTCCTGTATTCATCATGTTTAGTTTTACTCTTCCACTGTGAGTCGTTATGTTCATGTGTGTCAATTGTTCCCCATGTGTTTCCAGTTCTCTCATTAGCCTCCTGTGTGTATTTAGTCAGTGCCTTCTCATTGTGTCTTTGTCGGATCGTCTGTGTTGTTCCCATGCCATGACCTGTGTTCAGGTTTTCATCTATCCTCATCATCATTGCCATGTTTAGAGTTTGTTTGTTTTTCTGTTTGCCAGGGTTTTTCATAGTTCATGTTTCCTTTCTAGTTTACCCAGTTTAGGTTATTGCTTAGTTTGCATTGTTTTCGCCCTGTTATTTTGTACTGTTCTGTCTGCCTTAATAAACGGCTCATCATCAGTTAAGTTTGAGTTTTAGAGTGTCTGCTCCCGGGTCCACTCTTCACACTCCACGCAGTTTGCCTCAGCAGACTGTGACATCAACAAGTTATACTGGGGATTATTGTGGTTACTGAAAAGTTTTTCCACTTTTATCCTGCCTCACAGTAGGACAAAACAGCTGGCATTAGCACCATGTTAGAAATACTGTTTTCCTAATTTAACCTAAATGACAATTACATTATTTGTTTTGTTGGTCTGTGGTGCTAAACTGTGAAACAACATGTCTGCCACCCCTTTACTCCACAGACACATTTGCACCATGTTTAGGTTTATGTTGATAACAGTCCTGAAACTGACTCCGGTCTTGTACATCTGTGCCGAGAGATATAATCTCTCCAGTGTGTCCTGGGTCTGCCCCGGGGCCTCCTCCCGGTGGGACATGCCTGGAACACCTCTCCCAGGAGGCATCCTTGTCAGATGCCCGAACCACCTCAGCTGGCTCCTTTCGATGTGGAGGAGCAGCGGCTCTACTCTGAGCTGCTCCCGGATGGCTGAACTTCTCACCCTATCTCTAAGGGAGAGGCCAGCCACCCTTCGGAGGAAGCTCATTTCCGCCGCTTGTATTCGCGATCTCGTTCTTTCGGTCACTGCCCACAGCTCATGGCCATAGGTGAGGGTAGGGACGTAGATCGACCGGTAAATTGAGAGCTTTGCTTTTACACTCAGCTCCCTCTTCACCACGACGGACCAGTGCAGCGTCTCCATCACTGCGGCCGCAGCGCCAATCCGTCTGTCGATCTCCCGCTCCCTCCTCCCATCACTCGCGAACAAGACCCCGAGATACTTGAACTCCTCCACTTGGAGCAGGAACTCATCTCTGACCCGCAGTGGGCACTCCACCCTTTTCCGGCTGAGGACCATGACCTCAGATTTGGAGGCCATTTATTTATGAAAAAACTTAAAACATTCGTGTTTCATTTACCTTCATTCTAAATGTGACAGATAAACCAAAGACTGAAGAATAAAAGCCAGACTGGCCTCTCAAAAAACTTTGAAAGAAGTGTCAAGTTCAGGAGATTTTATGTATCCTCAGTAAAGCATTACAGCCAGCAGGGCTGTTTCAGCTTTAAAGGCACGTTTGTGCTTTTCTCTTTGTCAAGGCTAAGACACAGTTTAGTTTCTTGTTTGCACAAACTTTATTTGAAGACAAATCATCTGGGAACATTTAATGCTGAGAACAATGGTTGAAAATCTTCAAGAATTTTTCCAATGGAATACATCATCAGTCCATCTTTTGATTTCTCCCAGAGTAGCTTTGGCCTTATTCACCATTCAGAAATATTTGTTTTGTACTAAACATTTATCTATGATAAGCTCTCTTTTAGCCACTTTGACTCAAAAATGATGCTTTTATTTACTTCTTCAAATTTCATTAAATTTTCAATTTATTTTGTCCAGATTTCATTAACTTTAATGTTTTACATTGTATGTGCAGCATGTAACCACATTAAATTGGAAATGTACATGTAATGAAGTGAACATAATTACATTATGCTCACAGATGAGCATAAAAGTATATTATTAAACATTAAACTCATTAAAAAAAATAAACTCTTAAATTTAACTTTTTTTGGCTTTAATACAGTGTTTAATACAAGCATCCACTTATCATTGGTATGTGTGTGAAGGCAGATGTGCAAATACCTTCTGCAGTACAGTGTAGGTCCCCTTTAATACAGCTGTGCATGAAGCATCGTACTGTGGTCGTTTCTCCGTGTTAATAATCAAACTGCGACTGTAACGCATTAATGCCGATGAGTGTATGTCTTTTTATAGATGAATGAAGAAAGAAAGAAACGGTGATGAACCGTGTGTGTGCAAACTTTTTATTCCTCTTCTCTGAATGTACATGCAGTGCATGTAATGGTGCACTTGCGTCCATGCTCTGCTTTGCAGGTGTGCATGATCCATGTTAGCTGTCCTCCCCGGCTATAATGGGCTAAGTCGGCAACCTGCTGGCAGCCTGACGTTTGACAGAAAACATGCATATTCATCTTGCTCCCTTGCACGCACACACTTGGCGGCTCCCTGCAGCGCTGCTGCCACCAAGCCGTATGGACGATTAGTCGAGGCCGCAGCCTTCACCTTTAAAGTCTTCTGTCTTTTCTTTGCCCTCCTTTCAAAGTTACCTCCTCTCTCTCCCTCTTGCATCTTATCCTCTGTTTCCTCTCTACCTTAATTTCCCCATCATGGACTAATCTGCACCGTCTTTCTGTCAACATTTCATATTATCAGTGTGTGCTTCTCCTGCCTTTGATTTTCTCTCTCCTCTGTGTCCTCCTGGTGGGTTTTTTCTCCTCTTTTGTTCCTTGGGTTTGTCTTGTCTCCTTTTGAAGGAGATTGCTTTTTTGGGACAATACATATGAAGTAATTGCTTAAATTTGTGAAGTCCTCTGTAAGTACTGTTTTCCTTTTACAGAAGATTTGAAAACGGAAGCTAGAACTGTTCCTGGTGCAGCGTCAGAGTCATCAGATGGCAGATATTAATATTTCACACTTTGGCAATGATTATTGAGTTCATTTTTGAAATCTAATTTGACTTTGTATGAAAATTCCCGCTTCCCTGCTCTGTTTGACTCCCATCTGTCTTCTAAACTTGCCTCCCTCTGTGACAGACATTTTTAGATAAAGTTTCTTCTATTTGCTGGTAATGTCCCAAAGGGTCATGCCTAAGGACTCTGGCCTCAGTGTCTGGAGTCTAACTCAGTGGCCTCAGAGTCTTTCTTCTGCATTTGTCCTTATTGTGTTTACTTGTGTCTGAAATCAAATGAAGGCTAGACAGCTGAGCTGTAAGCAAAAACAGACAGACAGCACCTTATGCGAATGAAGGGATGGAGAAAGTATTTATCTGCCTTGAATTCCTGTAATAATGCAGCCGGAGTGTGTGTGAGGTTCTCGCTGGTACACAGTAAACCACCATGACTGATTTTACAGCTTATATCTGAGTCTGCTGCATTCAGGAAACCTGATCTCATCAAGTTTGCATCATACATCTCCACATTAAAATGATTTGACAACTGATTAGCTGACTTGAAACTATTCTACCAGCGGCTGTGAAAATAACCCAGGCCTGCTTCCAATCCTTTATATGCAAATGATGCTCTATCACAACTCCATAAAGTTTCAACAGCACTGCAAGAAAAGTTTCGGCGCTTGCTTGAGGTGCAAACAAATTTAATTATTAGCTTTAGAGACACCTTTGACATTCTCCTCCCTGCACCTAAACTCAAGAGTGGATTAGATCCCGTCTGCCTCCTCCTGTGATTCTGAAGAAGGGCCCTGCATTTTTAGAACACAGAATAAGAAGGTTATATAGCGCCAAATCACACCCACGGGCTCTGCAGGTGCTCGTATTGTAAGGTAAACACCCTGCAGATGACACACTGTCACCATGAGCAACCACTTGGCAACAGTGGGAAGGAAAAACTCCACTTTAGCAGGAAGACTTGAAAGAGGTATAAAAGAGGCCATCATCTTTGAACAGAGGCTTATGACACCAACTGTCAGCCACCCACAACTCAACTCTCCACCATTTGGTTTTAGAACTGAAGAAGCCCATTGGATGAAAAGTGAAATGACTTCATGTCTGTGAAGGTTCTCAGTCATCCAGGTCATTAGAGATCCTTCCCAGACGCCTTAACGCCCACTCACATCCTGGGCCATCTGACCTCAGGAAATCACATGATAGGGAGGGGTAGGTTACACAATGAGCTCACCCGAAACCCTGGCTGATTGTTATAATCTGAATACTGGGGGCTGTTTTTTTGTTCTGTCTGTGCCTTTAACAGTCTCTGCAGGTTCTTCCTGATTGGAGAGCTGGCGGCTGCTGATTGGCTCCCTGATCATGTGGCTGTTTTAAAAACCCTCTCCAGCAGTTGTCCCGGAGCAGCAACTGACAGCAGCAGCAGACCTGACCTTGGCCTCCAAACCCCTCTGTGACTTTTGTGCTTTCCTGAGGATTATCGAGCTTTGTAAACAGATTACGGATCACGTGTAAACAGGTGCTGGAGCTGGAGGGGTGAACCGCCTTATTATTTTTTGCACTGTTTTCTCCTGTTTATTCAGTTAGGGAGTTCGGGATAGCACCTGTCGTTTGTTTGGCTTTTGTTTCACCTGAGACAGCACCTCCCTTTTTGAATGAGCTTTCAGTTTGGACAATAAAACAAACTTTCACTTGAAAGTTGGCCTCTGGGTATTGTTTTGGGGACCAGGGCGCGGTCACTTCCTTTTTAACCCTTATGTTGTGTTCCTGTACCCCTGGACCGGAGCATAACAGACCCACACCCGTTTTCATACCTTGGCTCGTGTGATTAGGTAGAGGATCACGGGGGTCCATGACCCTCTTGGGGGGACACTCCCATAGAGCTTAAATCTGGGACTCTCCACCAGTTGACCCTAGAACTGAAGAAGCTTCTCGGATCAGAGGTGAAATGTGTTCAAGAAAGAAAAGTCAAACAAGCTTAGACTGTTTTGGGTTTTTTTAGTACAGCCCAATAATAATGAATTAAAATACTCCAGGGTAGAAGTAATGAATGCATAAGCTCATCTTTCAGCATCACACTCATCACAGGATGTTTCTTTTAGAGATGTTATACAGATGGAGGAAAGCAGTCCTACATATGTGTTGATGGTATACTTTTACTTTCCAAAGACTCTTATTACTTACTACATCTGATCGCAACAGCACATTTGTCCTCATTTTCTTTGCTTGCTTTCACTTTGTCTGGCAAATCTCATTTTCTTAGCTCATTTTTATTTATTTCCCCTTTATCTATATCTTTAGCCTTTGATGTGTTGGGAGTTTTTGATCTTGATTTCCCTGTTGGAATCATTAAATCTTCATCTTCACCTTTTCCAATGTCACAGGCAGCTTTGTGCTGGTTCTTATGAACTCCAGTGTAGATCTGACTGACGAGGTGACAACTGAAGATGACAGAAGTCGAATTTCAGTGCGAGCTCTCGCTTCAGCTTCAGGCTGCTCCAGCAGTGCTGCAACCTGGCTGACCTTGCATGAGGCAAATGGAGAATTTCCAGTTTGGGAAGACACATAAATATGTCACAACACTGTTTTAGAAACTCGACTATTCTTTTCTATTCGCACATAAAACAATATAAAACAGAACTGGCACTTGTTTCCTCTGGCCTTCACGGCGTATTCCCAGTCTGTTAGATTTTTATCCTCTCTTCGTTTAACTGTCCTTACTTTTATTCCCCCTCCTCTCTGCTCTTTTTCTTCCTGTCACTTGTCAAAACCATTTTTTTCCTCTTCCACTGGCTTCTGTTTTCTCTCTGTCCTTGCTTCTCCTCTAACTTGGTTGTGTTCCAAACTTTGATTGTGCTTCTGCTCACAGTCGCTGCCTCACATTCACTATATATATAAAAAAAAAAATCTAACAATTAACTAGTTCATCTGCATCGTGCAATTCAGGTTTATTCTTGTGTGCTATTATTTTTATGCCAGTAACAATCTTGCTGCCAGTTTATAGGCCTGTGTGCTGGATTTGCTTTCCCCACTTTTCTTAACCTCATTCTCTCCGTCTGAACCTGGCCTAGCTTACAGAGCAAAGCTTTATTTCTACAACAGTTATGACAGCGAAGAGTCTGGAAGTCTTCAAATTCTCCCACAGCTCGACTTTTGCTTCCTGTGAAAGCTTCTCACGGATGACATTGGCCAAAGTGTTCACTGGAAACGTGTCCTATACTTTGAGCCATTCTTCATTACTTTACATTTTGCAAGGAAAATGTGAAAAAGCTGCAGTGATTTATTGAAACATGTGCAAACGAAAATGGAGACAATACCACAAAACAATTCCAGCTTACTTTTTCAACAATTCCACCTAACCCTAAACAATGCCAGCTTTTTTCTTGTACTTTAAGTAGATAATTTTTAGATACAGTTTGTCTGCTATAGGTATTTTGTTTAGTCACTTTTTACTTTTTTAATACTATAAAATCTATTTATACAAAGATTCAGCTAAAAGTGAGAAATGACCATGCGTTTTTGGAACAGGTTGCTAGTAACCAAGTTCCTCAATTCAACATTAATTCCTTCAGTCGTCTGGTTGAGCCCTTTTTTTCATCTTTGAATGATTCACAGTTCAGTGTTAAGTGACTTCAAAAGAAAGCAACTCCTCAACTAAATCCTGGCAAACAAAAAAAGTCAGTTGACGGCATTAATTAAAACTACAAAGTAATAAGAGTTGACTCAAGACTTTTGCACAGTACTGTATTTTAGGGCTGTGTGTGAATTTCACTACAACAGTTTTATCATAAAAAGATTGATTAAACACGTAATAATCTCAATCACAATAGAACATATATGTATAAAAAAACCACTATCAGTCAAAATCCCCCGTAACTTCATTTATTGGACTCTTTTCTGGGTGGAGATATACAACGTGAAGCTGACGAGTGATGGAGATTACAACTGCGATGTCATTGCTACACCAATAAAGACCAGAGCTTGCTAACAACTATTTTTTTTCTGTGTTTCATGAAACAAGATTTAAAATCTGCACAAATTTGAGCTCGATGGCACATCTTTGTTTTCCTTCCAGCAGTTAAAGCTTGAGGATAAAAAAAATGACTGATTGCTTTTTAAATCAGTTATGGTAACCCTGCCTTACCGCTCAGTTAATGCTGCAATCGTCCATTTTTGTGTGTAACTTATTTCCCGTTTGGTTTGTTTTGGCCTGCGTAATGTTTGCCACAGTTTGTCTGAACAACACATAAATCAGTTCATCTATACAACACTCCAATTCCCCTCATTCATTTCTTTTCAGCCATCCTTCTTCTTTTAATTAATGAATAAGCCGGGCAGTTCTGAGCTGTCAGAGTTTGTGTTTGCTCTCATTGAGTTTCATCTGCTGTGCTCTGGTTTCTCATGCGCCCGCCTTACTGTAGGGACATCCGGCCCCATCAATATTTAAAACGCATTCTAATTAAGCCCCCGCTGCACCCTTGGCGCCTGAGACGAGCAGAGGGGTGAAATTAAAGGCGCCCCTCACCCTCCGCTGCCCCTGCGTCCCCACTGACTCTTCATCAACCTGAAAACAACAATAACAACAAATTGCTGCTCGCTCACCACATCTGCTGAGGAGAGGAGGGGTCAGCGTGTCAGGAGCGGGGAGAGTGTGTGTGGACACTGTGCAGTGAAACATGGTCGGTTTAATGGAGGGTTAAATATTTATGGCCCCCTTGATCCTCCTTTACAATGCGCTTATTCTGATGGATGACTGATCTATGTAGGTTAAATTAGGCTGGGACAAAGAGTGAGGCAGAAACTTAGAGTGTGTTCACTGGTGTATGTTCCTTTGTGTGATCGTGTTTCAGCACCGATGATGAGGAAAATGCTTTACCCTGATCTGACTGAAGGGTCCTAATGAGACAGGCTAATGAACATCAAAGCAGCAGACTTGAGACATGGCAGCAGTGCTGCATATGTATGAAATGTTATGGATATGAGCACACGTGTGTGACGGTTTGTCCTGATAATGTTAGTCATCTATATCATGCTCAGCATGTTCCACACGTCCTTTTATTGCCATTACTTAGAAATGCATTGTTTTTAAACTGAGCAGCTTAGAGATGTATTGAACTGTAATAGCTTAGAAATCTATTTCTTTCTCCACAATGAGTCGTCTCACTGGGTATGTATTGAGAGTCAATTATTTATATGCTATTATGACTTAAAGAAAGGCTGTTTGAAATGGACAAACTTGCAAAGCTTCAGGGGGACTTAAAAAATGCTTCTGAAAGAATGAAACTTTTTTTTTTTTTAAATATGATGAATTTGATTACGTTAACCCACGGACACATTCGCTGCTATGATCACTGATCAGCCATAAAACCTCAAGCTGAGTGTCTTCACCTTCATCTTCATGTTTCAGTTTTCAAATTTTGCATAATGTTAAATATCAATAACAACTTGAGATAATTTGATTTTGGTGAAACTCAGGTCAAGATCAAGGTCACACCAAATTTGACAATCAAGCATTTGACCTTCATTGTTTGTTCAAAGTTGACCTTAAAAAATTCAAGAAACCACATTGAGTAATATGGAGACGGCTGCACAGCACGCCTCTTTTACATTTTTCAGTACGGCGCCCTACAGCGTCACAATGATGCCGTAACCAGCTGAAAGCATCATGTTGTGATAGAAACAGACTGACGTCAGCATGTTGTTACCATATAACTTTGGCCTTCGGGGGCAGCTCTGCTCTCCGAGCGCTCTTTTCTTCATTTATACTGTCTACACTCCGAACTGCGATGGATTTATTGGGGTTAACCTCTCCGTTCAGTAATGTCTGACTATTAGAGGAGGGCCTGAACAAAGATTAGTCTGCCTTTCTTCATCAATCATAAAAATGTGCCACAGAATAAAAGCACTAATATTCTGATCTGGAAGTCTTACATCGAGTAGGTTCTACTCTTTGATTTGATATTACAGTTCAAAATATTAATTTTTTGTGATTATATAAAAGTACATCTCATAAAAGGCTAAACTGACATCAACGTGCTCGTCTACCACAGTTCTTCAGTAAGTCATTGTCTGTCACTCTCTCTCCACAGTTTCGATGATGGTGCAGGAGGAGCTCTCTAACACATGACTGAATGTTCCACTTGTGTTCAGCTGGATTGTAATCTGGGACTGTGGAGAGCATAACATGTGATTACACACTCATCATACCATTCAGAGAGGACTTGTTACTCGTTATTTTGCACTCTTCCTGCAGCCTCCTTTCTTCAAATGATTTCATCATTCTGTGATTGTTGAGCTAATGCTCAAAAAGAAAAACAAACAAATACAAATGAATAAGCTTTTATCAGCTTAGTTTAGTTTATATTTAGCTGCAGTCAGATTAAATGTTCATGACATTGAAGTAGCAGTGATCAAAATCTGAGATGCAAGTAAAGATGGTTCCACTCTGCCTGCTTTCACATCCATCTGAGCCAGTATGACACATGACAGAGGTGCACATTTCTCTCAGCAGGGATGACAGCATTAGCAAACTTATCCTGTTAGAAGGACATATACAAGCTGACATCACCAGCCCTTTAGAGAGCATATGAACATCTGCGTATGGTTCTTGTTTCTCTTTTCTTTAGAAGGTCAGTCATCTGCACTGGTGGTTAGCTGTGATTGTGGCTCCGAACAAGAATGGGATCATTCGGCCCAGTTATCATTGTCTTCATCATCAGTCATCGTCTCACATTCTCAAAATTAGCACCGTCAGAATATTAAAGTTTTTTTAAAGACCTTTTTTGTTGTTGTTAGGGAAATGAGTACTTACAAAGTGATGAGACAGTACGTTAATGTTTTTTGGTTTTTTTGCATTTGTATTTGTTTTACATTGTAGAAATCATGAATGGTTCTCGCATTCATGGACACGTCTCCGTTAAAGTTTCGGTATGCCGTCCGGACCTGGAGCTGCTAGCTGTTAGCTTGCGGCCATATTATCTACCTCGGGAGTTCAGTCATGTGATCTGTGTGTGTGTTTACATCCCTCCGAGGGCCGACGCAACAGCTGCCTGTGAGAAAATACACACAGTCACAGCAAGACTTCAGACACAAAACCCCGAGGCTTTCATTATTATATCTGGAGACTTTAACCATGCCACACTGGACTCTACTCTGGCTGCTTTTCACCAGTTTGTGAATTGTCCCACAAGGAGCAACAGGACAATTGACCTACTGTATGCTAATGTGAGAGATGCATACAGAGCCACCCCCCTCCCCCCACTAGGGAAGTCAGACCACAACCTGGTTTACCTACAGCCACAATACACACCCCTCGTCCAAAGGCAGCCGGTCACAACGCGCTCCATCCGGAGATGGACCCCAGAAAAGGAGGATGCTCTGAGGGACTGTTATGACAACACAGACTGGGATGTGCTCCTGAGCCCACATGGTGAGGACATAGAGGGGGCGACACACTGTCTTACAGACTACCTCAACTTTTGTGTGGACACGGTCGCCCCTGCTAAGACGGTACGGTGTTATCCTAATAACAAACCGTGGGTAACACAGGAAGTCAAAGCTGTCCTCAACATGAAGAAGAAGGCTTTCAGGAGCAAATTGAAGGAGGAGATGAAGGCAGCACAGCGGGAGGTGAAACGCTGCCTGAGGGAAGCAAAGGACACCTACAGGAGGAAGGTGGAGCAGAAGTTGGAGAGGAACAATATGAGGGAGGTCTGGAATGGTGTGAAAACCATCACAGGCCACAACACCAAGAAAAGCACAGTGGGGGGGACTGTGGAGAAGGCAAACGAACTTAACAACTTCTTCAACAGGTTTGACCAGCCCACAACCCCCCCACCCTCACCTTCACTACAGAGTCCAATCCCCACTCTCCTACCTCCCTCGCTTCCCCCCCTTCCTGACACCATGACACCCCCCTCCTCCAATCCCTCTCTCAGCAGCAAGACATCTCCCCCCCTCCCCTCCTCCCAAACATCTCCCAGTGTCACAGTGGATCAGGTCAGGAGACAACTGAGGAAGCTTCGCCCCAGAAAGGCAGCAGGCCCAGACAAGGTGTGTCCTAGGATGCTAAAGGCGTGTGCTGCTGAACTTGGGGAGCCGCTACAACGAGTCTTCAACCTCAGTCTGCGACTGGGGAGAGTGCCCGCCCTATGGAAGACATCCTGCATCGTCCCGGTCCCCAAAAAGAACCGGCCCAATGAGCTGAATGACTTCCGACCGGTGGCACTGACGTCACATCTTATGAAGACTCTAGAGCGGCTCTTCCTCAACCTCCTCCGACCACAGGTACAACATGCCCAGGACCCACTACAGTTTGCATAAAAGGCGGGTGTCGGAGTGGAGGATGCCATCCTGTACCTCCTACACAGAGCCCACTCACACCTGGATGGGGGAAAAGGCACGGTCAGGATCCTGTTTCTTGACTTTTCCAGTGCCTTTAATACCATCCGGCCCTGTATGCTTCAAGAAAAACTGAACAGAATGGAGGTGGACCCCTGCCTGGTGGCTTGGATCTCCGACTACCTCACCGACAGACCACAGTACGTCAGGCTGAAGGACATCACGTCTGACACAGTGGTCAGCAGCACAGGAGCACCACAGGGAACTGTGCTGTCCCCTCTTCTCTTCACCCTGTACACCTCTGACTTCTGCTACAACTCTGAATTATGCCACATTCAGAAGTTTGCAGACGACACAGCCATCATGGGGTGTATCTGGGATGATCAGGAAGAGGAGTACAGAAGTCTGGTGAGGAACTTTGTCGCATGGAGTCACACAAACCACCTGCAACTCAACACCTCAAAGACTAAGGAACTGGTTGTGGACTTCGGGAGGTCTAGAGCAGGTCCACTGCCGGTTCAGATAGAGGGGGAGGAGGTGGAGGTGGTCAACAAGTACAAGTACCTCGGGCTGTGGGTGGACAATAAACTGGACTGGTCATGCAACACAGAGCACCTGTATAAAAAAGCCCAAAGCCGACTGTACTTCCTCAGGAGGGTGAGGTCTTTTAACATCTGCAGGAAGCTCCTGAGGATGTTTTACCAGTCGGTGGTTGCTGGAGTACTTTTCTATGCTGTGGTGTGCTGGGGGAGCAGCACAGCAAAGAAGGACTCATCCAGGCTGGAGAAACTGATCAGGAGGGCTAGCTCTGTGGTCGGCATGAAGCTGGACACTCTGGTGACAGTGGCAGAGAAAAGGACATTAAAGAAACTGATGGACATTATGGACAATGCCAGACATCCTCTGCACACGGCCATTAACAACCAGAAGAGTCTGTTCAGTGACAGGTTGCTTCTCCCAAAGACAAGAACTAACAGACTTAAAAACTCCTTTGTCCCACACGCCATCAGACTGTTTAACTCCTCCCTGGAGGGGAGAGGGAGGGGAAACAGGAGGACAAAGGAGGGGGGAACAACTAAGCTGTAGTGCCTCTTCACCTCACTGTGCAATACCTTTGTGCAATACTTTTGTAAATAGTCAACGGTGCAATAGACTCAATACTTGAAATGTGCAATTCACGTGTATTTTTATTTTTATTCCTATTTATTCTATTTATCCCCTTCGTATATTTTATTTATATTGTCTCTGTATTTATATATATATATGTGTGTGTGTGTGTGTATTATATATATATATATATATATATATATATATATATATATAAAACACCCAGCACGCCCCTGCGGGCGGTTTATCCTTCAAGCTCGGGTCCTCTACCAGAGGCCTGGGAGCTTGAGGGTCCTGCGCAGTATCTTAGCTGTTCCCAGGACTGCGCTCTTCTGGACAGAGATCTCCGATGTTGTTCCTGGGATCTGCTGGAGCCACTCGCCTAGCTTGGGAGTCACCGCACCTAGTGCTCCGATTACCACGGGGACCACCGTTACCTTCACCCTCCACATCCTCTCGAGCTCTTCTCTGAGCCCTTGGTATTTCTCCAGCTTCTCGTGTTCCTTCTTCCTGATATTGCTGTCATTCGGAACCGCTACATCGATCACTACGGCCATCTTCTTCTGTTTGTCTACCACCACTATGTCCGGTTGGTTAGCCACCACCATTTTGTCCGTCTGTATCTGGAAGTCCCACAGGATCTTAGCTCGGTCATTCTCCACCACCCTTGGGGGCATCTCCCATTTTGACCTCGGGACTTCCAGGTTATACTCGGCACAGATGTTCCTGTACACTATGCCGGCCACTTGGTTATGGCGTTCCATGTATGCCTTGCCTGCTAGCATCTTGCACCCTGCTGTTATGTGCTGGATTGTCTCTGGGGCATCTTTACACAGCCTGCACCTGGGGTCTTGCCTGGTGTGATAGACCCCAGCCTCTATGGATCTTGTGCTCAGAGCTTGTTCTTGTGCTGCCATGATTAGTGCCTCTGTGCTGTCTTTCAGTCCAGCTTTGTCCAGCCACTGGTAGGATTTCTGGATATCAGCCACCTCCTCTATCTGCCGGTGGTACATACCGTGCAGGGGCCTGTCCTTCCATGATGGTTCCTCGTCTCCCTCCTCTTTCTTGGGTTTCTGCTGCCTGAGGTATTCACTGAGCACTCGGTCAGTTGGGGCCATCTTCCTAATGTATTCTTGGATGTTCGTTGTCTCATCCTGGACTGTGGTGCTGACACTCACCAGTCCCCGGCCCCCTTCCTTCCGCTTAGCGTACAGCCTCAGGGTGCTGGATTTGGGGTGAAACCCTCCATGCATGGTAAGGAGCTTTCTTGTCTTTATGTCAGTGGCTTCTATCTCCTCCTTTGGCCAGCCTATTACCCCAGCAGGGTACCTGATCACGGGCAGGGCGTACGTGTTGATGGCGCGGATCTTGTTCTTACCATTCAGCTGACTCCTCAGGACTTGCCTGACCCTCTGCAGGTACTTGGTGGTTGCAGCTTTTCTAGCGGCCTCTTCATGGTTCCCATTCGCCTGTGGGATCCCCAAGTACTTGTAACTGTCCTCTATGTCTGCAATGTTGCCTTCTGGTAGTTCAATCCCCTCAGTTCTGACTACCTTCCCTCTCTTTGTTACCATCCAACTACACTTCTCCAGTCCGAACGACATTCCAATGTCATTGCTGTATAGCCTGGTAGTGTGGATCAGTGAATCGATGTCTCGTTCACTCTTGGCATACAGCTTGATGTCATCCATGTACAGGAGGTGGCTGACAACTGCTCCGTTCTGTAGTCGGTATCCGTAGCCAGTCTTGTTAATGATCTCACTGAGGGGGTTCAGGCCTATGCAGAACAGCAGTGGGGACAGAGCATCTCCTTGGTAGATCCCGCACTTGATGGTGACTTGTGCTATGGGCTTGGAGTTGGCCTCTAATGTTGTACGCCACATCCCCATTGAGTTCCTGATGAAGGCTCTTAGGGTCCCATTGATCTTGTACAATTCTAGGCATTCCAGTATCCAGCTGTGGGGCATTGAGTCATAGGCCTTCTTGTAATCAATCCAGGCAGTGCACAGGTTGGTCAGTCTGGTCTTGCAGTCTCGGCTGATTGTTCTGTCAACCAGTAGCTGGTGTTTTGCGCCTCTGGTGTTTTGCGCCTCTGGTATTCTTGCCAATTCTTGGCAAGAATATATATATATATATATATATATATATATATATATATATATATATATAATATTCTGTAACTCTGTAACTTCTGTCGGTGCTGTGCTTTTTTGGAAATCGAATTTCCCAGAGGAACCCACCCGAGGGATTAATAAAGTTCTATCTAATCTAATCTAATCTAATGTGCGGGTGTCTCACAGCAGTCCTTTGGTCAGTTGTTAACAGCACACACCAGCTTGTTGTTGCACTATTGCCTCTGGAAATAAATGACACGCTGAACCAGTAACAGTTTTGTTAGAGGTTATGTATTGGCATTTCAGGAGCAGGACCACGCCTCCAAACACGCTCCTTCCGGCTGTCATCTATAAAGGTTCATCCGGTTCTGCAAGCTTCTCGTTTATGTGCTCCTCCCTCCCTCCTTCTTCTCCATTCTTCAACTTCTTCACTTCTATTTAGTACACGGGGATCAGCCAGGGAGCCGTCGCCAGTCCCCTTCGAGGCCTTCTACAATTGAGTTAACGATAAAAACCCTGAAAACCATCAATTTCACACCTGAGCCACAACTCTCGCGGCCCACTACCAAACGACTCACGGACCGGTCCGTGAGCCAGGGGTTGGGGACCACTGTTGTAGGGTGTTAGGCAGTAGGGATTAGAGTTAGGTACTTACCCTAACTACCTAGTGGACAAACTATCTAAGGTAAATATAATCTCTGAATATAAGTGATTGTGAGCTGTCTACCCTCCTTTTTGTCACTTTCGATCTCTGAACAGACCCAACAGAAAGCGCTGCCAGTCTCTTTGTATTTCTGCTCTTCTACAGTCTTTGTAAAGCACGTTTGTTTCCTCTCCTCAGAGTTCTGTTCATTTTCATTTCCTCACCATTTGCCTAACTTGTCCTTTTCGCTTCCTTGTCAGTGACTCTTTGATTTCCCTGTGTGGCACAGCCTTCGTCTCCTATCTGACAAAATGATTGACAAAACTGTGTTTTCCTGTGTTCTTGCTTCTTGTCATGTTTTGATCCCTGATCTTGCATCATATAGGCTACGTGCCTGGATGTTTATGTTTACGTACCATAATGTTTGAGCGTGATCTCGACCTCGCTGCGTTAGGTTAAAAAGACTTCAAAGCTTTGTCAGTTAACAAGATGCGAGTTCAGGGTGGGGGAAGTATGTTGAAAGACATTTTCCCACCTCATTACAGACACATTTGCTCCATACCTCCCCTCAAACTCTCTCTCTCACACACACAGAGAAGCCCATGCACCGAGATCATGAACGTCATTCCTTTGCACACATATATAAGACACATAAAGAGAAACTGAAAAAGGCTTGATTGAAGTATTAAAGCTTTGGAAAGGAGTGAACCCTGCACAGTGAACCCATGAGGGACTCACTCTATTAAAAATGCAGTTACAGGTTCATAACAAACCTCCCATATCCCTGAACTATAATGAATGATGAGGGTGGCACAGTCCAGTATCAGAATGATTGTGTATAAGCAGAAAGTATGTCAGTAGAGCAAATAATTATTTAATCCCTGGCTAAATTTGTAAATTTGCTCACTTAAAAAGAAATGAACACTCCCTAATTATTTATCATGGCTTCATTTTAATGGAGAGAGACAGAATATCAACCAACAATCCTGAAAATAAAAAAACATGTTACATAGATTTTTTTTATACCCACCAACCCAGTTTTTCCATGTAGGACACAGATTACAATCAATCAGCCCATTATTCAGTTAATTACAGATACTCCTGATCACGGTTCATTATGTGTATAAAGCACATGCGTCCACAGATTTCCTCCATGTCAACCTCTCCACCAAGACCAAGACCAGAGCTGTCCAAGGACGTCAGGGGCACGATGGTAGATCGGCACAAGGCTGGAATCATCTACAGGACAACAAGTAAGATGTTTGGTGAGAAGGTGAAAACTGTTGGTGTGATTTTTGAGGAATGAAATAAATGAATCAAAGTGACCATCAATCATCATGCTCTGAAGATCCAAGGATGATCTTACCTCGTGGAGTAGGGATGATCGTGACATAAATTCTACACAGGAGCTTGTTATTGGTCTGGAGGGACTTCAGTCACTAAGAACACAACCTTTAACAGAATACACCTAAGGTCCCCTGCTGAAGAAGGCACTTGTTGAGGAGGCCACATACTGGACAAGAACCCCCTCAGACAGCAAACTGAGATGTGTCACGGATGGATGTTCCAGCATGATAATGACCCAACATGTGCCTCCAACTGAGGCGGGAGCTGAAGCTTTGCCAAGCAGCAGCCATGAAACCTACTGGGTAGAGAGAGGTGTGCCAGAGTCTCTGAGGTGTGTAAACAGGAGACCAACTACAAGAAACATCTTACTGCTGTATTCCCAACACAGGTTTTTCTAGCAAGTGCAAAATCGTGTGGGTTTTTTTTTTCAGGGTTTTTAGCTGATATTCTGTTTCTCTACATTAAAATTAATCCATTATAAAAAAAATAATAATGACTCTTCATTTATTTTTAAGTGAGCAAACTTAGCAATTCAGATGGGGATCAAATTATTTCCTCCACTTTAGTTCTTTGAGCTTCTGCATTAAACTTTGCATATTTAGTGTGCATTTTACCAGTGAAGTCTTATATTTATTAGATGAATTAATATTTGTTATTCATATACATTTATACACAAATGAGGAGCATATAGACACAGAGCATGTCTCCTCATCTCTGCTGTGTATGTGGAATATCAGGGCAGTAAATATGAGTTTATTTTCCTGAATCACTGCAGCGCAACACAACAGATAACACGGCTAATGGTGGAAGATGACAACCTGTGTGAAATCAATGTGCAGCTGAGTCAGCCTGTCTTTGCACAAACGAGTAATTGATTCATCTCTTGGTGATGAGCCCGCTCGCCTGCGAGGACCTAACAACAGAATGTTTCGGTGGTTTGATCATTGCGTCCCCGTTGCCACAAGATTGATTCATGACTGCAGGCACAAGGGCAATAATTTGTGCTCTCTTTGTTTTCAACTGTAAGACATTTTGTAGCTTCACAATGCTTCAAATGGTTCAGTTTGGTGTGAGTGGTTAAGGTATGTCACAAGACGAAAGAAAGAAAAAAAAACACTCGCAGATTAATTTTTATACTTTCAGCTGACAAATCACATTCCAGGTTTATTTATTTAAATTTTAACGTTAAAACAGCCTTAATTGCTGATATTTGTAGGTGTTTTATCTAACAGTGTCTTAACCAATACATCCACACCTTCCTGGTGTTGCAAACAACACCCATCTATTATCCTGCTCTTCTGATCATCTGAGCTGGGGAGATTTTATTTTCAGCAGTTCCATTAGTGAGATTTACCGATCGAGAGTTGCTGTCAGAATGTGGCAGGAACAATAGCACTTTAATAAAACTGATTATAGTGTGTACAAAGATGCAGTTTTACAGAGACAATGGAAATGGAGATGGCCCATCTCTGTCTGCGTGTCCGAGGATTGTTATATACATAAAAAGAGATCTCACCAGATTGTCTCGCACTCTCTAGATTGTTGCTAAACTAGAGGTTTGATTGCATCCTTTCCCGCAGCTAAATTAGTTTTGGAATTTTTTTTACAGAAATTACATAAACAGATACAATAACAGCTAAAGCTGTGAAGATTCTGTATTTCCATTTTTTTAAATAATGGATTTCAGCTAGCTACAAAATTAGCTTTTCAAGGCTTCTCTTTCTCTAACATGTTCATGTGGGAGCAGACCTGAGTGATCTAACCTTGGCTACAGGTGTGGCAGAGTTTGTAGAAATCACCACTTTATATGTTATATTATCTAAATTGAAAGCATGAAATGATCTTGTATCCCCTGTAGCTCCTGTAGCCTTGGAATACACTTAGGTTTTGTCAGAAACGTGTCACAGCTACCGGCTCGTGTGACAAAACATTTCACCACAGCCGCAACAGCTTTTTATTCATAATAGTTTAAATATTAGCTCCAGTGCACCTTTGTGGGTTTAACCATCAAAATAAACTGATGTTGGCCCTGTAGCTGAGCACTGATGACTAAGATGACAACAAATGCCATAATAATAATAAAAATAAACATTAGATGCATTTAGTTGGCATCTTCTCAAAATTCATAGTGACATCATGGTCACAAACCAGCAGCAAGGTCACTCACTTTAAAGTGGATGTTGTTTGAAGTGACTGCAGTTACTGTTCAGTAAAACATTGCTGATACAAAGCTACAGAATGACACATTGAATTAATAATAATATAATATAACAAACTAAATAACATGGTGAATCTTTACCACTGATCTAATGTCAGTCACTTTTTTGTTCCATTTTTAGTTCAGTGGTTATCCAGCTAGCATCGCGGATGATGACATCAGCAGAGCACCTTAGTCTGTGGTTTCTGTTTCACATGATGAGGAACGTCTAAGCAATTCCCTCTGATTCCTGTGCACGTGCCGAGATACACAACGACCTGACAGCAGGTTATTTTAAACGTATTTCTCATTTCTTACATTGCACAGCCAGCGAGTGTGAAATTTTAAGAGGCTTTAGTGGACAGAAATTGAGCACCAAGTTATTTTGCCAGCACATATTCAGTAAATGTGTTTTCCTCACTGTTTTTCATTAAGTGAAATAAAAAATATTTCCACATCAGCAGACCATTAAGATTTTTTTAGTCTTAACTGTAAAATTAACATTCTTCGATTCTTGTCAAAGACACTTGGATTGTCATATTTATGAACAGATGTTGTTTTCAAAGCAAAGTCGTGAGACAGCAGCTCGGTTCCTGCATGCAATCGAGGAACCGTTGATCCCTTTGAAATGAAGAACTTGTTAAGAGCCATCACTTTGACTTTCAGGAGTCAGCCACTATTACCTTTTCATTAGGTGTTTGTGTTGCTCAGTCTGCTAATGCCCACACGCTGCTCTCAAGACTCCTCTTCTGATTGGAATGTGGATGAAGACCTGCTGTGGTCGCTTTTTTCTCTGCTCATTTCCCCCTCTCTCCACTCCAGCTGTCATAATAACCAACATAAAAACCACTTGAGTAGGTGGAATGGCACTCTAGCTTAGAAGAAACAAAGCATCTTGACAGATTTATGCTTCATGAGCTGGGACATAATAGCACAGTGTGGACTAGCCCACATCATTAATACTCAATTACAGATCTTTGTGAAGTAGACTCACCACTAATGCAAACAGGCGACGCCAACAAGGCAGCAAAAACACTCCAGGACAGATTTTGCTCCAGTATATTTTAACTTATTTGAAATAAACCAGCAGTCAAAAAACATACATTTACACTTAAATCTGTACATCTCAGAGCAAGTCAAGCAAACTGAATATGGAGATAACTGCAGGAAATCATTCCATGTAAATATGAAATAATCCAATTTTCTCCTCTAAACAGATCAAGTGAACCCAACTGAACACAAGAATATTGGGCTTTGTGATTTCTTTATTGCTACAACAATACATCTATGAGGGAAAAAAGTAAAGACCATGGATCAGAGTTTGATCCTCACAAAATGACTGAGGACTTAAATCATGCTGCAAACAAATGAGAGTTCTGAGGTTACCAAATCATCTCTGGGGAGTGTGAACTCCAATCTGCATTCAGGACGACTGTAAAAAACAAAGACAAATTAAAGTCATTACAAGAGGTTCTCTAGTTATTTGGTCGTTTGACTCACTGAACTGAACCTTTTGCTAATGTTTGTGATTTTGGAGGCTTTTTAATAGAATTAACTATTATGACCTCTGGGGGTGCAGACCATCAAAACGTGTGTGCTTCAGTTTTGTTAAGTGAAATTCTACTATTGCAGTATTCTGTTAGCTACAGCTAGAAAGTATGCTCTCTGGAAAGAAGTAATGGGCCAACCACACGTTATGGAAACCCATGGCATGAAGCCTCCACTGTACTGTTTTTGATGTTAATGTCAGTGGAAGTTTGAAACTCTGGAGTTCCAACACTATCATGCTGGAGCTGAGGGATCCGTGCTTTCACACATGTTTGTAAAGGCAGAGTGCATGGCTACATGCTTGATTTGACAGACCTGTGGAAACGGGACAGAAAAACCTGAATTCAAATATCAACAGGTGTACTTACACTACTGTGCAAAAGTCTTGAATTACCCCTAATTGAAAGGTACCAGACCTTCTTGTAAGTCTTAAAGTAGTCCTGAGCAATAGTTCTCCAGGGTTTCTGAATTTTCAGTTTTTGTTTGGACATCAGCTGATGCTCTTTATAAGCATCTTTGTTTGCTCATTCAGCCACTTCAAACTGACTTACGAATCATTCAAGCACAAAAGTGTTATCAGACATCTGTAAAGCACAGTAGAGGCTCTTTCATAGTTTGGGGCTGCATGTCAGGTGTTGGACTTGGGGGTCTTTTCTAAACTGAATGTAGACATATGACTAAATACAGAAAAGTGCCATAAGATTTTGTTCTGTTATGCAGTACCATTGGGAACGTGTCTGATTGCAATCATCTCCATTATTCAGCATGACAATGATATCCAGTGTTGGTCAAGTTACTTGAAAAAAGTAATCAGTAGCTAATTACTGATTACTTCCCCCAAAAAGTAATCCTGTTACTTTACTGATTACTTGTTTTCAAAAGTAATTCATTACTTAGTTACTTTTTAAAAACACGATTTACAACCTGAATAGGTGATAAAGCGATAGATCTTTCAGCCTAATTCTACTTTTTTTACAATCCATCATACAAAATGTAATCAAATGGAAAAGTCCCTTTTTAAAACTTGTTTTATTAGTTTCAATCTTTTAACTTCATGCATCAAGCAAAAATGTTATTATATGCAACATTCTCTGACTGGAAGAAATTTGTTTAACATTTAAACCTATTTTCTGCACATTCCAGCACATAATATATATATATATTTTTGTGTGTTTACACTCAGTCTTTCAAATAGATGCAAGTAAAACACAGCAGAAAATAAATAAAGTCAAAGACTAGCGGTCCTTTTGCTCTATTTTCACCTGTAAAGCAGGACTGCGGTAGGCAGAGGTTTACCTTGGTGCAGGTGTGCCGCAGCGGTCAGTGGAAGAATCCACGAGTTTCTCTGGGAATTTCCCATTACGTCGTAGCGCACTCGGTGCTTGCTCGGAAGTTTAGGGGTTTTTTTCGCTGTAAAAAGAAGTTTTCTTCCCACGCACAACAGACGCTAATGTTTTTGTCACTTTTTATGGAATCAAACTTAAAGTAAGGTCAGTTCTTCCACGCTTTAAACGCTGCATGCTCATACTCTCTCCTGCACTCGATATATTATCCATTGTTGATCTGCACACAGCTGTTGTCACGAATGTCACACTTGCTTACGTCACTGTCATGAGACACTCTCGCAAAAAAATCACGGTTTTAGTAACGCAGTAACGCAGCGTTCCTATGGGAAAGTAACGGTAATCTAATTACCGTTTTTGTAATAGTAATCCCTTACTTTACTCGTTACTTGAAAAAAGTAATCGGATTACTGCCCATCTCTGATGATATCATACGCATTGCAAATGCAGTAAAAACACATCTATATCAAAAACATACTATGGAACACTATCAATCACAGACTGCCTCCCCCGAGCCCAAAGCTCAGCTTTACTGAAGCAGTGTATTAACAGAGAACCAAAGAAGAGCAGCCGACATCCAAAGGATCGTTTTGGAGTTCACTCCAAAAAGCCTAGAAAATTATTCCTGATAATAATTGAATAGCTCAGGCTGTGTGGGGGAAAAGTTGGTCATAACAAATATTGACTTTCAACTCAATTGTAAAAACCTCTTTTTCCCCTTTTGCACAGTACTGTAATCTTTTGTCCATAAAGTGCATCTGTGTCTCTGTAATCATCAACTGCACAGGTGTAACACACAGCTAGTATTAGCTGATAAGTCACCACTTCACCCTTTGATCAAATATGGTTACTTTTGGCTCCAAACAGCAACATAGTTGCAGCCAAAGCGGCACAATCACTCTATCACACAGGACCATGTAGGTTTGGATTGTTTTACCTGAATAATAAACACCTTCATGTAGAAACTGCATTTTGTGTTTACTTGTGTTATCTTTGTCTTTGTCTAATATTTCAACTTGTTTGATGATCTGAAACATTTAAGTGTGACATACACGTTTGTACACCAACATATATTCTTATTAACCAAGTGATAAAACCGCGACTAAGAATTCACATCATATAAAACTAAGACATACAGTGACTATGAAAAAATGGCTGTGAATAAGCAGACTTGCACACAGACCAAACTGGGTATTGCAGAGTTAACAACTTATAGTTTGGTTATACAAACTAACTCCACAAGGTTTATACTGACAAGGATAAAGACATACGGACAGAAAGGAGATGAATAAGCCCAACAACAAAGAATGTCTCACACACCAGAAAAGAAAAGCAGGAGCTCAAGGATTACAACTTTATCCCCTCCCATGATGCAATAGCTGAGCCCAAAGTCAAAACCTTAATTTTTATGGTTCCACTGAGATGCAGCTGTGTCTATAACAGTTCTCACTAACACTGCCAGATTCCCCCTGCAGTGTCCATTTGGGGTAATTGTCTAATTAACAGCCAACTAATGTCATAGCCTATTTCCCTTCTCTCTCTTTTTCTTCTTCACTTTAAACACACACTCACACACACACACGCACGCACACACACACACACACACACACACACACACACACACACACACACGCACACACACACACACACACACATGCACACACACACACACACACACACAGAGCATATTAGGTGCTATTATACATTTCTGCGAGGTAAAAGACTTGACAGTAAAAGAGCAAAACCACTAATTGGTCTTAAAGTTGAAATCATTTATCGCTGTTTCTGCGGCAGAGGCAGGGAGAAAGCCTCGGTTAAAAATTCAAAGGTGGCTACCTGTGCACTTTAGCAACGGCTGCAGACAGAGCTGTCCATCGCCCTGCACTGCTGCTGTTGTTGAGCTGTCACAGCACAGGATTTTGTGGCGATGGAGCTACACTGAGATCTGCTTGAGTGACAGGAGGGAGTCTCAGCAGCATATGACAGAAACCCAGGAGAAATCTTCATGGTTTTTACATTCAGAACACAGTGACAGGAAGTAGACATAGAGACATAGACGTAATCGCATTGAAAATAGATGTTCTGTGGACTTCAGAGAAAGCTGAAAGCTAATAGTTAAAAATAGAAAAAAAATCCTCATTTCTGCTCGCTCCATTCAGTAACAACAAAAAAGGCCATCTGCCTTAAAGTAGAACGATTCTGTTCAGCTCCAGTTTTGTGTTTTTATTCTTGGAGTCGTCTGCAGTAGTTATGCAGGACTTGCAGATCATGATCTCCTTTTTTGTTACCGGGCCTTGGTGCAGCCCCTCAGTTCCTCTGTTGTACATCTTGTCCCTTCTCTGCTCTCTGAGATCCAGCTCTCTTCTCACTGCTTGTCCTCTGATTTCACAACAGTACCAGTTGGAAACTTGATAGTGTGGTTAAACTTTCTGAGTAAGAAGAAGAGACAGGGACACACTCCAAACGCTCCGTACAGATGAACAAAATCAACTTTCTGAGAGAAATGTATTGATGGATTACACACTGTGTGTGTGTGTTGACGGAAAGAAGCACTGAAGCACTGAGGTTGCCAGGTTATGTTCAAGTCATTGGTAGACTTAAAGCTTTCATGTTAAGATTGTGGTCAGATTGTAGTTGTGGAAAGTCTAAAACATCAGAGTAATAAAATTATTTATGATGTTAGTTGTAAAAAAATCCTGAAACTAGCAGGACACCTTTAACAAGAATGAGTGTCAGCATTTCACCCCAGCTTCACCTCTTACACTCAATGAGTGCTTTACAAACACCAGGCCTGAAAGATCAGGATGGCCTTACAAAAGACTTTCTCCAGTATTGCTTGTTAAATGATTTCAAAGGAAAAGACACAGTTTTCCATCAACACCCTTAAAGCTGCTTCTGATGAGCTATTTCTCAACATGGAGCCCTACTGGGGCTGACTGATCATCACCACTCTTCCTAACCAAGATTCAGCAACTCTTTCCCATATCTGTATGGTATGTGTCATCATCTGTATCCTTCTTGGGCTTAATAAAGCCTAATTGTTGGTTTGTCTTGACACATCCAGGGAAGGTAATCCCAAAAAATTGATTCTGTAATGAAAGGAAGTTTTGATCTGATAGTTGCACTAGACTAACCTTCAAATTTCATCAAATACTTTAGGATTTGTCAATCAATAAGCTCTTTAAAAAACCTGGTGCTACTTAAACATCTGACTTTTTTCAATTCAGTAAAATATGAATAAATAAGACTCTGCTCCACAACACTAGCTTTGGTCTGCATGAACATCCCAGCACCATGTGCACAAAATTTTAACCAGGAGAGTATTTCCAGGGGGGGATCAGGCCTTCCTTTATTTCTCTCTTTTAGCTTCTCTCTGCCCTCTCCCCCCACAGAAGCAGACACATTTATTCACACAGTGTTATTCACTGCTCTCAGGCTAGAAACCTCTCTCCTCACTATTAAAGAGATACACAGAGGTACTGAGATAACAGGGAGCTCAGGGGGTAGGGGAATACCTGGTTGTGTGTGTGTGTGTGTTGTATGGAAAGGGAAAGTGAATTAGCTTTTATGCATGGAACTTTACCCAGACCATCTATATAATATAATCACATGCTTGAAGCTACATGTCTGCATGTCGAGCACTCACTGTGTTTACAATCGTACAGATGAAGAAAGTTATTCTTTCACAAACTGTGACATGTTTTGCTATGTGGCAGAAATGTCTGAAACTACTATTGTATAAATTACTACTGAATTTTTTCATTCATGGTTCTGGGAGACGTGTTCCTTCCCATCACACTGACCCCTGCTCTCACCACCAGCTGGAGATGAATTCTAATAGCTTTGGTAGTCTCTGCCTTCCTTTTATCTAAATATGAAAGTTGTTATTTGACTGAGTTTTTTGGCTTGTAGGCAAATCCCTGAAATGCTAACAGGGCTCTGCTCATTAGTTGATCATTTCAGAGCTTTGGATTTATTCACTACTATTGGATAACGATACTCCTTACCATGGCGGATAGTTTCCCAGTGATCCCAGGGGCTATGTTGTTGCCAGCGTTTGTTCCTGGTAAGGTCTCCCAAGGCAAACTGGTGCTGGGTGAGAGGGGAGAACAAAGGGTGATGTGCATTAATCTTATGAAGCAACAATCAAAGCACCAGTTTAACCTGCTCATGACCGGATCACGGTGGCCTCATCGTGGAGCCGGGCCTGGAGAGGAACTTGTTGGAGAGCTCCTGGAGGCCAGGCCTTAGCCAAGAGGCAACATGGGTCCACCCTTTTCTTGGCTCATCATCTGCAGGAGGAGTAAGTAAGTAAAAAGTAAGTAAAATTTTATTTATATAGCACATTTCTAGATAGAAATCACAAAGTGCTTTACAAGATATAACAGATTATAAAAAAAAAACAAAAAACAAACAAGATACAAACAAAGTTAGCAAAAAGCAATTTTAAAAAGATGTGTTTTTAGCTGTTTTTTAAAAGTAATCAATGAATCAGCGGATCGTAAGTCCTGAGGAAGGGAATTCCACAGTCTGGCGGCCACAGTAGCAAAAGCTCTATCACCCCTAGTTTTCAGTCTCGTATACTGAATGACAAGTAGGCCCTGAATACTCGACCTCAGAGACCTACTAGGGGCATAGGGCTGTAAAAGTTCAATAACATATGGTGGTGCTTGTTGTTGAAGAGCCTTAAAAGTTAAAACCAAAATCTTAAAATGGACTCTAAATTCAACAGGAAGCCAATGTAACTGCATAAGCAACGGTGTTATATGTGAATATTTAGAAGCTTTCGTCAAAAGTCTTGCTGCAGCATTCTGAACGATCTGCAGACGCTCCAAAGAACCTTTGTTTAAACAAGTAAACAGGGAATTGCAATAGTCCAGTCGCGATGAGATAAAAGCATGAATAACAATCTCCAGTTCGGTATAGGATATTATAGAGCTCAATTTAGAAATATTTCTTAGATGATAAAAGCAAGACCGAACAAGAGATTTAACATGACTATCTAACGTAAGAGCAGGATCAAGGATAATCCCTAAGTTCCTGACAGATGGTTTTACAAACGTTGAAAGAGGACCAAGAGCATTTATTATACTGGGTATATGTCTATCTGGGGCACATAAGAGGACTTCGGTTTTATTTTCATTTAGTTGGAGGAAGTTTTCAGCCATCCAGCCTTTAATGGTTTCCAAGCACACATTTAAAAGCCGCAGCTTAGAAGCCTCTTCCGGTTTAAAAGATATATAGAGTTGGATATCATCCGCATAACAATGGTAACAAATATCCTCAAAAGGGCTCAAAATGTGCTGGAGAGGGAGTAAATAAACTAGAAACAATAAAGGCCCCAGCACAGAGCCTTGTGGCACGCCAAAAGACAGGGACGCAGAAGATGATCTATACTTAGAAACTGCCACAGAAGAATATCGTTCAGAGAGATACGAGGAGAACCATTTCAATGCAGTCCCAGAGACACCGACCCAGTATTTCAGCCTGTTAAGTAAAATATAGTGGTCAACAGTATCAAAGGCCGACGTAAGATCCAACATTAAGAGAACAGAACATTTACCTGCATCGCTTTGTAACAAAATGTCATTAGAAACTCTAAGAAGGGCTGTTTCAGTGGAATGAACTTTACGAAAGCCAGATTGAAATTTGTCAAAAATACTATATTTATCTAAAACTGCTGTAAGCTGCTTAGCCACGATCTTCTCTAGAATCTTAGCAATTAACGGAATTTTTGAGATCGGTCTATAATTGCTAGTGAGAGATGGGTCCAGCATAGGCTTTTTTAACAAGGGATGTATAACAGCAGTTTTAAAATAGGCAGGGACTATGCCCGAGGCCAAGGAGGTATTAATTATAGTAAGAATACAGGGACCAGTAGAGTAAAAGACATTTTTGAATAATGATGCAGGTAAGAAATCAAGAGAGCAAGAGGATAATTTTGTTGCACTAACTATTTTTCCCAGCTCTGGTAGTGAAACAAGTGAAAAACCTTCTAAAACAACAGGCCGAGCTGGCGTGGGAACTGACAGCGCAGACGCTGAAAAAGACAAGTTTTTCCTTATGTTGCTAATTTTTTCTAAAAAGAAAGCAAGAAAAGTTTCACAATCTTCAACAGAAGAAATAATGGCAGCAGGTGGAGCAGGAGTAATAATATTAGTAATAGTATCAAATAAAACTTTAGGATTACCTCTGCTCTTTGCAACCAACTGAGAAAAGTAAGCAGCCCTCGCAACTCTAATAGCATTGTTAAAGGAGGCTAACAGATCCTTTAAATAAAGGAGATGAACATTTAAGCGGGTTTTCCTCCATAACTTGAGGCTGTGGACAGCTACAGGTACCTTGGTGTTCATCTGAACAACAGACTGGACTGGACTCATAACTCAGACGCCCTCTACAGGAAAGGGCAGAGCAGGCTGTACCTGCTGCGGAGACTCAGGTCGTTTGGGGTGGAGGGCCCACTCCTGAAGACCTTCTATGACTCTGTGGTGGCTTCTGCTATCTTTTATGGTGTGGTCTGCTGGGGCGGCAGCATCTCTGCTGGGGACAGGAAGAGACTGAACAGGGTGATCCGAAGGGCCAGCTCTGTTCTAGGATGCCCTCTGGACCCAGTGGAGGTGGTGAGTGACAGGAGAATGGCGGCTAAGCTGTCATCCCTGTTGGACAACGTCTCCCACCCCATGCAGCAGACTGTGACAGCACTGAGCAGCTCCTTCAGTGGGAGACTGCGGCACCCACGGTGTGGGACGGAGAGATTTCGCAGGTCTTTCCTCCCCACTGCTGTCAGACTCCACAACAAAGACTTTAACTGAACAAACACACACATCCACACATGTGCAATAACACTAAGTGCAATAATCTTTTCTGGCATCGTTGTATTTTTACTCAGTTGTATATAGCATTCGTATTCTATTTTTATCTTATTGTATATTTTTATTCTATTTTATTCTACTGTATATAGTATATTATTTTATTCTATTCTGTACAGCGGTGTACTGTATTTATTCTTATTGTATTCTAATTTTTGCGTCATAACTTTTGCACTGTCCACTTCCTGCTGTGACAAAACAAATTTCCCACGTGTGGGACTAATAAAGGTTATCTTATCTTATCTTATCTTATAACCGCTCAGTTTTATGACAATTACGTTTTATAAGACGAGTGTTGCCATATAAGACAATGATAATTGAATAGGTCTATAGAAAAATCAACATCGTTTTGTGGGGATAATGTTAAATTAAAAGCATCAGAGAACTTCTGTGCTGAGGAGGAGTTTAAAGTGCGGGAAATAACTGTCCGATGAACAGGAGACATGGGCTCATAAAAAGACATATTAAAAAAGAGACAATAATGGTCAGAAATAAAAATGTCCTTAGAACAAATATAATCAATATTCAGACCCAAAGAAAAAACAAGGTCCAGTGTATGGCCTTTGTTATGTGTGGGGCCAGATACATGTTGGATAAAATGAAAAGAGTCCATGATGCTGGTAAAACCCCTAGCAAAGAGGTCAGACTGATCATCAACATGTATATTAAAATCTCCCACAAGAAGCAATTTAGACAACCTCATAGTAGAGGACAGAAAATCACTAAACTCAGCTAAAAACGAGCTGTTTGGGCCAGGAGGGCGATAAACCAACGCACAGTAAAAAGGATCCTTCTTTCCGATTTTGATAAGCTGCAGTTCAAAAGACAGAAAGTGTCCAACTTTCACTGAACGGCAGTTAAAACGGCTCCGAAATGCCACCGCGAGGCCTCCTCCACGACCAGATCCTCGAGGCTGGCAAATGACAGAGAAGCCATTTGGGCACATTTCAATAGTAGACGAATAATCCGAACCCCGTTGCCAGGTCTCAGTCAAGAACAGGAAGTCCAGATTTTTAGAAACAATAAAATCGTTAAGCACAAACGATTTATTCGTCAAAGATCGGGCATTATAGAGCGCCATAGACAGCGGGGTGAAAACTTTGTTGTTGGAAGAAGCTCAAGTTTCTCAAATTAAAGGGCGTAAATTCTCGGGATCAGAGCCTTCACGTTCATATATTCCACTCACCGAGGGGATGAAAGGCCAGTCGGCAGGAGAGTCTGGATGAACCCTTCTGAGACAACACGGCCTCGGAGAGCCGGGCCCCCTATATCCAAGTAGGGCCTTGGGAGACAGATTTCTCTCCATATAGCTGTCATGTGCGTAGGCAACAGAAAACGCCCGACATCGCTTTCCAATCAGCCCCCGCCGCCAGAGGAGCCTAAACTTCACCTGGATGCCCGATCTCTTTCCTCTTCTTCTCCGTAGTCTACAGGGAACGCTGAAAGCGCTGGCCGAAGATCCAGTCACAGGCAGAGGGTGGAAGGTACCAAAGGAGTGCGGGGGAAAGTGTGGAGAATGGAAAGTCCCACAAAAGGAAGAAGAAAAAACATCTTTGGCCGTCATTGACGAACGGATGGATAACAGCGTCAGACGATCGTAGACCAAGGCAGCCAGTACATCATTAAAACAGTTAAAAAACAGCAGAGTAGAAAGAAAAAACACAACAATAGAGCGAGACCAACTACACCTGGCAGCGGCGAAGCCAAACACAGGCGCCATCATGCCGGAAACTTAAAGGAGCTGTACGGGTCAGATGCAGTATGGGCTGGGTGAATGGCAGAGACCCTGTCAGTCTGATCTTCTGATGCTGAGAGAAGTTCTTAGGAGTGTCACCTCTCTAATGGGGAAGGAGCCTGAGAGGTCGAGAGATGCTGGCTAAATATAATCAGGCTCACTTTGTGTTACTGGGCTTCAGTGCCAATCACAGTTTTTCCAAAACTAACACCAAACTTAAATATCAGGGTGTTGATAAAGATGACTGCATGTGGAAGAAGGACATCCTAGGTACGCAGCGACATGGTCCCGCCACACTGAGCTCCTGCCATATTCTCCCTTGCTTTGACGGTTATAGCGCAGCTAGTGTTTTTACATCGAGGTTTTTGCAAGAAGTCTTCTCAGACATGCCGAACAAAAACGAAACATGGACAGGTCTCAAATTCTCAAGGTCTCAAGTTCAAATGTTTGGAGGACACCTAAGGCCTCAGATGACACAGCTTAAAGGGTATTTGGAGACTGTGGAATGAAGTTGCTAACGAATTTACTTTGTACTCTGCATGCCAAAAAATGTCTTAAAGAATAGACTATATTTTCACTTCTGCTAAACTGGTTCAGTGAGTTCAATCAGCTATTGTCCTCCCAAGAAGCCTTTTGGACCATAATCCAATTATTAGTCTGTTTGACGTTTTCCCTGCCCAATGTAAACCAAACAAATGAAGATTTAATGTAACACTTTCAAAGAACAAAGACTTTTTTGACGAGTTAAGACCTCGACGGGAGAAATTCATCAATATTAATGTTGTTAGTGTTTGTATGCACTGCCATTGAGGGTTTCTTGAGAAACAATTCTATTTGGTTTTGGTCTTTTTACAAAAACAAAATTATGAAGAAAATAAAGAATTCAAAATAGAGCAATCAGAGTCAGGATGCCAAATATTAGAGAACAAATAAAATTTTGGGTACTACCAAGGGAAAGGGGAATTCCTAATACATGTAACTAAACACAAATATTACTCAGGTGGCAATCCAAGCAGACTGCTAACCCTCATTAATGGTCATAAGCTTAAACTTACATAGCTAAGGCAAAGCTAAAATACTTTGCCATATGACAAGTAATTTACCAAAATAATTCAATCCACAGTCCATCATTTCTTTAACACTACTTTAACACTATCCAAGAATTCCATAAATCAGGACAAAGCACTTTTCCACTCCTGATGAAATTCCAGGAATCTGTGTTTTTGCTGTTGTACAGTAGTTCCACCTAAAGGACTCAAACGTTGATACGTTGTGATTCTGTTCACCTTCTGAATTGGATTTGAATGAAGAAGCTAATGAGTCCAGTGGGTCAAATCAGGACAGTCAACAGTGACAAACAAAACGGAGATGAGGGAATCGACGGAGCTGACACTGACACTTGTCATCCAAATCACAGATGTGCCAAACAGATAGTGGGGCGATGTTTGCAGAGAGGCAGGGCATCCAGGTGGCAACCTGTGGACAGTTTAACGTTTAAACAGAGAAACATCACAGCAGGTCTCGCTCTAAAAATGAATTTGTTCAAAACAAGAAACTTTTAAGTGATTGTTTTTAAATGAACGTATGAATGCTACTTCATTCAACAACAATATGTAAGAGTGTAGCTATATGAAAAATTTGTCATCACTCAGGAAAAAAAAATTTTCTATACAAGTGAGCAACATTCAAGTGCTAATAAAAAAAAAAACAAAGAATAAAATGGTAACTTGAAAATATTTCTGTGGCGGGGAAAGCATTAACTCCATTGAGTTAATCAATCTTGGACAGTGAAAGATGCCAGATGCAGATATGTGCTTGGAGAAAAAGTAGAGATGATCAGAAAGAGTCACACTGTGCATTTGTGGGTATAGAGAAAGCATGCAGGTCCACAATTCACAGGAGAGGAATTGTGGCTGTCAGGAGTGATTGGTGCAGGACATGTATAAGGAAAGCGAGACAGGCGGGTTTAAAGTGGAAGTAGGATTACATCAGAGACCACCTCCTTTTTGTTTACATTGGTAACAGACATCCTGACAAATGAAGTCAGGCAGGAATCTCTGTGGACATCTGTACTAAGAGTAGGGAGCAGGTGGATTACCTGGAAACGTGGAGGTATGCTCTGAAGAAAGGAGGAATGCAAGTCAATGAAGCAAGGATATGTACATGTATCAGTTTAAATAAAGTTTAAATTCCTGGGGTCAAATATCCAAAAGCAACAGACTGCACACAACAGAGATGAAGACGACAGCACAGGTAATGTGGAGAAGGTGGAGACAAGTATCAGAGATGATCTGTGACAGAATCATCGCAGCACGGGTAAAAGATGGCAGTGAGACCTGCTGTGGCGACACTGAAAAAGGCTGAGCTGGCAAAATGACCACAACTGAGTACATCACAGGGACAGCTCAGGTTGAATTAGAGAGGTAAGCCTGTGATGGTTTGTTCACACAAAGGACAATAAATAGATGGGACGAAGGATGCTGAACATATGGAACTAACAGGCAGGAAGGAAAGGACGAAGATGGCTCATGGATGAGACGACGGGTATGACACAGGATGATGCTCGGTATAGCTGGGTATTTAAAAACACTGTACAAGACTTGGATTTCATAGTTTTAATATCAAAGTCAGTAAGAGCTCTCGCTGTTGCTGTGTTGTTTTTTTAATATGCATTTCTTCACTACTCACCAAGATTGGAGTTCAGTACCAGCAAAACCAGTTTCTACTGTTAAGGCATTGTTGGGGTTTGAATATATAATCTGAATGCATATTTGCTGATTATATTGTTTTAATACAAGAGAGGCCTAACTCTGAGCACAGTCTCTGCCAAAAAGTACTGACATGAAACTTCATGCTTTTGCAGCCAGAAAGTGAAACTAAACACACACACACACACACACACACACACACACACACACACACACACACACACACACACACACACACAGACAGGAAAGATTAAAAAACCCTGTGAAAATCTACTGTTTGCACTTAAGGGAGTAAAGCTGTCACTGTTGTGTCAAATAATAAAGATGTGGAAAGAGAATATATAATCCTTGTGGCACAGATTGTATGTGACAAAACAGAAACAAAAAAACAAGTAAGAGAAGTCACAGTGTTACAATAGATTGTGACATAAAGTACATAAAACTTCCTGATATAACTTAAAATATCAATATTAGTCCTGTTTCTATTCACTGCAGAAACTGTTTTGTCACAGTCTGGAAGAAATATTTAGAATTAATTCACGGAGACTTTTGTAAATGGGAGGTTTTCCCAGCCAATAAAAACTCTGCTCATCATCCTGTGTGTCATCTGTTTAATTTTCCATCACTTCATTCCCCATCTGACTCTCCCCTCGATCACGCACGGCATCTCAAGACCCCTAAAGATGCAATTTGGCTCCAAATAGAAGTGAAAATAATATGTCAACGCAGATGAATACAGTAATACCAAGAAATTAAATAATCATGTCAGTATGGGTGATTGTGGAGAAAAAAAAGCAGTGATAGCTTTTCAGCAGAGCAATCTCAGTAGATTCTGAAAACAGGAACTCTTTCTAAGGTCACCATGGTTACCGCTGCTGATTAGAATTAGTGGAGTAACAAAACTAATAATAGCAATGATAATTTTATAAGTTACAAAGTGCTTCACATTTTGGATAAAACCACACATGTGCATATACACATACAAACATCCAATCTTACGGTTAATTCCTGTGCACATTAGAAGAACATATGAGACATACAGTTTTATCTTTGTTACATGCATAAATTAGAAAAGCAACATCCAGAAATAAAAGGCAAAAGAAAAGTCCTTTAAAACAAACCACCAACCAGCCTCACTCACTGTTCTTCCAAAGTTTAGAAACAGTGGAAACTGTAGTCCCCTCTGGATTTACGAGCGTGAAAGCCAGCCGCTTTTATAAAGTCTCGGTAACTCTCTTATATAAGTTTGAACCTGGTAATGTCAGGTTGTATATGCTATTAATAAAATATTTTAATTCATTTTGAATTTCACCAGAAGTCAGTGATGGGCAACAACAGAACAGGTGATGCATGAGTGCTGGCTACGTTTGGTAAAGAACCCAGGCTAGGAAGGTGGCATCATAGTGAGTTACAGTAATTGAGATTGGAGAAAGTAAAGTGTGTACTTTAGTCAGTAGAGATTAGCAGTGGTAGAAGATGCCTTTGAAGCTGTTTAGATGACCCACAGGTAACATATATAAAGAATACATCGCTGGACCAAGGACTGAGCCCTGAGGAACTCCAAATATGGAGTGGGCAGATGAGGACATGCAGTTGTTAATAGGAATTCTGAAATATCTATCAGATAAGTATGAGAGCCATTTGAGCAAGGTGAACAAGATCTTCTTTTCCAAACACCTCTGAACTGTCCATCCATAAACCCACAGAGTCCCTGTATTTGGACTTAGCAGTGCACAGTGCTCTGTTCCCTGCAACAACATTTTAAGTGGATGGAATCAAAGTAACATTCCCATGAATGCATGGGCTCAGTGTTTCCTAGCCTTCTGTCCCATGTTTACCAAACTCTTATAGCTCAGGTTTGGATTGACACTACCAGTGAAGGCAGGCATATTGGTGCAGCGGTTAATACTGACACCTCACAGCAAGAAACACCTGGGTTTGAGCCTGTGTACCAGGTGGGGTCTTTCTGTGAGGACTTTCTATATTCTCCTTCTTCCTTTCACATGCATGCCCAAATATGTGCGTTATTTGTTGATTCTTAAACTAATTGTAGGTTTGGATGTTAGAATGTGTGATTTGAGGGCCATAAATGCTCTTCGGACCTATGGAACTGGGATAAGATCCAAACTGTTACTTAAAAATGTCGCAGAGCTTGATGTTTCTTCCAGCCTAAGTAACTGTTTGCTCAGTGTTGTGGGTTAATCTTCTTCCCTCATTTCCCTGAGATGGCATTACACAAACTGGAATTATCCATTAATAGTAGAATCTATTACACTATCAAGGATATCATACATTAGCTGAAGAACAGGCATTTCTGCCTGTGTTATGTATTTACTGTCACCCTCTCTTTTTTAGCTTATTTAAGATATTAAATTGATATTTATATATTCATGAGGCCGCCCTGAATATGTTAACACTGAAGTTTGTTTTTCTTTGAGAAGTGATAAAAAAGATCTGAGTGGACTAAATGGGGGTAACCTCTATTTCCTTTTCTTAAATCAGCATAAATGTCAGTTTGAGAGCCGTCACCACAAGGCTACGCAGCTGCGTAAAGTTAAACAAGATTTCCACTGAGGATTGCTGGAACATCTTTCTCACTTTTCAAGTTTTTAAAAGGTTGAAATGTTGTTGTGCTCATTGCTGGTTCATGTAATTACGACCATGTTAATAAAACATAAAGTCCTGCAAAAACAATTATGTATAGTCTCAGTGTCAAAGAATTAAGAGGACTAGTCACCACAAGGTGCCAATAATCAAATGCCCATCATCTACTCACAAACGTGACCACCTCTAAAAGCAGTCTTTTGAGGTAAAAGCCGACATTTTACCTCAAGGTCAGACCATGCAAATGTCAGACAATACCAGAGAGCTACATCTGAAAAATGTGTTGCATTTGTCCAAAGGCCAGATGTTAACCTAACTACAATGCTAAGCTGTACATCAATAAATGGCCACAGTCCTCTAAGAAATGAAGCAATGTCACAGAGTAGAGAGGCCCAAAAATCCTCCACAGTGATGAAGTCACACAAAAACTGGTTGCATCAAGTTATCGCTGCTAAAGGAGGCTCGAGCTTATTTTTCACTACATATGAAAACTTTCTTTTTTGCAGGACTCTAAGCTATATAAGCAGTAATTAGTATTGTACTCATATGGTAGCAGTTTCTTAATCTCCAATGTGCATTTAGTGTATACACACAAAATGCACATTTTTACTGTACATAAAAACTATGATGACTGACGCTCACTGCTCTTTCCACCTTGGGCTATACTCCCAGGATAATCCAAAAGGCATACAATGATCCATTTCAGTGTTTCATTTCAGTGCAAAGTATCCAAAAGTCCTTAATCTTAAACTTTCTTGTGATTCCCGGCAGACTAATTAAAGTTAATCAGTTAATTAAATCCCTGCAGCCATCTGAAGGCACAAGGACAGATATGTGATAAATCTGGAAGTTAAAGTGCTCTACTGCTAAGAGTTTTCATGCATCATGACCCACTATGTTTATAATAAATCATGTGTGACAGCCATCAGACAGTCTTGCACATGTCTGCACATATCAAGGTTCTCAGTAAAGGCTTATTCTGCCAATGCATGACTATAATACATCAACTCTTTTGTGGAAGTTCCCTGATGATGGCAGCATCCCATTCAATATTCGGTGGAAGGTGATAGCTTGAAATTTGAGAGTGTGGCAGGACTATTCAATCCACATGCAGTTTATTTTAATGTTTGCCAGATATGCCACTCAGACGAGCACAGGCAGCAATATCAGTTAGCTAACATGCCATTAAAACATTTAACAGTGAATGGAGCCAAATTGATCTGGTTTCTGAAAGCTAAGCTGTTTGTGTCACGGCATTAGCTGTTAGGTGATCAGCGTATCTGTGATCCCAATGTCAGCGTTATTTGCTAATCAGTGGGAGCACTTTTTAGCATGTGACAGCAGTTGCATAATGAGGTTTTTTTTCTTTGTCAAGTCTTAGATAATTACTCGTCTGCAGATTAAGTTTAATATTCTGAAACATACTTTACACATACTTTATGTTGTTCTCAGGGACAGAATGGAATGCAAAACATACTCAATAGAAGCTCTTTACTGAGTTTATTTTCATGTATTGCTGTAACACAATAATTTCCCAATTTAAAAAAAACCCTTAACAACAACAACAACAACAACAACAATAATAATAATAATAATAATAATAATAACAACAACAACAACAATAATAATAATAATAATAATAACAACAACAACAACAACAACAACAACAACAACAATAATAATAATAATAATAATAATAATAATAATAATAATGGTCAATAAACAGGTTTATGGACCATCTTCAGCTTAAATAAGCAGAGTCAGATTTAAAGTGCTGAGTTCAGGAGTTTGGCAGTAGCACCCTTGGTTAGCATTTGTATTGAAAAGTTCTTTGAAGTGTTTATTTCTCAGAAACAGCTGAAGTGTTTAAAAGTGTTGGCTACAGCAAGAAACCTAACAGGTGAAAGGAGTCATGTGTCTCTTCACAAACTCCATAGAATTTGATAACCTCTAAACTTACTTACTTGCCACTGACAGGTAAAGATTTCCACTGGCCCAATGCTGCAGCCAAATACCTGCCTGCCTCATTACAAAGCCATTGTTTTCACACAGGGCTGCTGTGTCTCCCACAAACATCTAGATGTTTAGTCAAGGTTGGAAAAGTCAGGCTCCACCAAGAAAGAACAGCACGCCCCTCACGGGCAGCTCAGACTCACAACTGCTCATTTAACTAACTGACTCCACACTCCGCCCCTTAGAGTAGACTACAAGAACAAATGTTTTTTGGTTTCCTGAACTCTTTGACCACAGTTCTTTTTCATCTAGTTTTATTTTAAAATGTACTTTTAATGAATTGGAAATTTAATTGTATCCTTCCTTTCACACTAGAGTGAATAAATAAGACAATTCAGCTGAATAAAGGCCACTGGTTGAGTGTTACAAGCATCAGCAACCACCAATAAAAAGCCTCTGACTCACAATTGTTTACTTATTATGAATCTAATAGGCTGCACAGAGAGTTCAGAACTCACTCTCTTATTTGAATGTCATTCTTGTTTATTTACTCATAAACTACTTGGGCTGACATTCTCATCTCCTCTCTTCTAACTGGTCCTAAGTGTCTCCATGCAACAGACTATACTGACATGATGCACTTCATCGTAGTGTGTGTACACAATGTCTAAATCCAAGCCATGTGTGCTCATATTTAGCAGGACATACACACACGTAGCTAATTACAAAGAGAGAAACACTTGTCTGCAGCACCAGACTCCAGGAACAATCTGCCCTAATGATTTCCGATGTGATTGGATTTCTCTTCATGGCCGGTGGCCTGTGTGCCCAATTGTGCCTGCTGCTGATTTGGTTTCCAATGAAGACCCAGTAACAATGTACAGGCTGTGAAGCTCTATGGGTTGCAGATTCTTAGCCCTGACCTTCCAGCCTAATCTACATCACTCCCCTGTTGCTTTGCTCTCTTTGGCATCATCCTCCACTTTCCCTGACACTGTCTTCTGAATTAGGCTGTGATTACGATCCAAATTTCCTGAAGACTGTTAATTTGAGACGTGCAGGTTCTGTCATCATTATGATGTTAATATATGCACCAGGTCAGCAGCAGCCTCTCTAAGATTAGGGTTGGATTTTGGTTTTTCCAACAGACTAAACAGGCAAATGTTCAGAAACTAGTAGGTGTCACATTAGAAACAAGTTCCCTTACCCATCCATCCATTCTCTACTGCTTATCCAGTTCAAGCTGGTGACCTGTGCAGGGTGTACCTCAAGTCTCGTAGCTGGGATGGATCCAGCGCCCATGACTTCTAATATTTTTACCTAAAAACTTCTGTTTAGATTTGTCCACCCAAATGTCCTTTTCTCAGACATCCCAGGATATCTGTAAAGAATTTTTGCACATGTCCTAAATGGGTCAGAGCGTTTCTAATAGTACAAACAAGACATACACACAACTGATTTGGTGACTTTAACGCATTTTTTAGATGATCTTTCCATCATGATCTGGTTTTCATATGTCCAAACTTACAAAATCAAAGTATTATGCCTTCACCGTGAATACATTTGGAGTGCAAGAACCTGACTAACGAGGTGGTTAATGTTATTATTAATGTGCATGCAATATAAAGCTTTATGACTTTTATTCTTGTCTTTATTACATTTTTTGTGAAAGAGTCTGTGAAATGTTTTGTTGCTCTGCAACTGCACAAAGGCTGTACCAGTGTTATCTGTTGTGCATGACAAGGAGAGTGAATTATTTGACCACTGTACAAAGCAAGACAGAATTAAAGCCACTATATCGCCACATAAACTTGACAACAATGTGAGTCTTGGACAGGTTATGTCTACCTCGGGGCCTTGCTTCCATCAGTGTGTGAGTTTTTCATGAAAATCACGTTGTTGCATATTTTACTAATTTGTTTTATTTTTTTATTACTGTGGTTGAGTTTTGCGATGACCACAAGGCACGCCTGAGAATGAGAGCCTCTATATGAGCAGTGAAACAAGCTTCACATCTCCAAGAAAATAAATAGTTCAATAAGGCCAACAGAAACACACTCCAATCTTATTTTATTTTTCACATCTAGTTTGGTAGAAAATTGTGCTTTGGTGCTTGGATATGCAGTGAAGCTTATTATATTTAATTAAGTCTGTGGCTGTCTCCTTGGCTTGCATGGATACAGGTGTCCGGTCAGTTCCATTTTCATTTATTCACATTTATTTCCTTTTACAATAGACTTTGACATGTAGTGTTATCACGTTGCAGGGTTATCAATGTCCTTAAAGACGTACATTTGGCATGCTCACAGGATCTCAAACAAGAAGCTGTGGAACACACGCGAGACTCAGAAAGGATGCAGAGTGACTGAAATCCAATCAGATGGCAAATGTGAATCCTTTCCAAAAGTCTCTATCCCTGCACATCCAGACTAAAACTGTGTCAACTATAGTTTTAAAAACCTGAAATGTAGGCATCCTAGACATGTTGGAGAAGTGTGGATGTTAGGCGTAAGAGTAGCAATTATTATGTGTTTTATGCGGAAGTAGCGTTTGTTAGTAAATGCTTCTTAGTCAGAGCACGTAACAAATGCTACTTTTGCTTTTATATTTTTATGGTTAAAGCCTTGCAATTAAGAGCAGGAAAAAAATACAAAATTTAAACCTCTGACCTCCAATTAATTCATGAATACACTGCTACCTTGTTTCTGAAACTTGGACATGATGTAATGCAAAGTAAACACACTGTTATCAGTCTAAGGAGCTTGCAAAGAAAAGCGTCTGGACTTCTTTGAGTTGCTTGAAGACGTTTCATCTCTCATCCAATAAGCTTCTTCAGTTCTAAGGGTCAAATGGTGGAGAGTCCCAGATTTCAACCCAGTGGGAGTTTCGCCCCCAAAGAGGGACAAAGGACCCCCTGATGATCCTCTACCTAATCACATGAGCCAAGGTGTGAAAACGGGTGTAAGTCACAATCAGCCAGGGTTTCGGGTGAGCTCATTGTGAAACCTGGCCCCACCTTATCATGTGATTTCCTGAGGTCAGATGGCCCAGGATGTGAGTGGGCGTTAAGGCGTCTGGGAAGGATCTCAAAACTGGATTATAGATGGCAGAGAGTTGGTGTCGTAAAGCACCGTCTCTGTTCAAAGATGGTCGCTCACAGTGGACATAGATGGCTTCTTTCACCCCTCTTTCAAAGCATCTGTCCTCTCTGTCCAAAATGTGAACATTGGCATCCTTGAAAGAGTGACCTTTGACCCTTTATATATATATATATATATATATATATATATATATATATATATATAGAGAGAGAGAGAGAGAGAGAGAGAGAGAGAGAGATGTAGACAAACATGAGAAGACGATGATGTGATCGATGTAGCAGTTCCGAATGACAGCAACATCAGGAAGAAGGAGCACGAGAAGCTGGAGAAATACCAAGGGCTCAGAGAAGAGCTCGAGAAGATGTGGAGGGTGAAGGTGACAGTGGTCCCAGTGCTAATCGGAGCACTAGGTGCAGTGACTCCCAGGTCACCGCACGTAGTGCTAGGCGAGTGGCTCCAGCAGATCATCCCGGGAACAACAGCGGAGATCTCTGTCCAGAAGAGAGCAGTCCTACGAACAGCTAAGATACTGCGCAGGACCCTCAAGCTCCCAGGCCTCTGGTAGAGGACCCGAGCTTGAAGGATTGACCGCCCACAGGGGCGAGTGGGGAATTTTTTATTATTTTTTTATATTAATGCTGTTACATGTGTTTTCAAAGAGCAATGATCACTGAGTTCTAAAAATATTAAGTCAATATAGAATTCCCTAATATGAGTCTACATCCATAACAAGTGAAGCCCAGGAGTAATTCTGCAGGCATCGGGAGCTGAGGAGGCTGGAGCTTTCAAATTGGATTTATGACCATAAAAACTGCATCTGGGGCTCTATAAACCCCAGAAATATGTCTGATAGTGAGAGGTGTTGGATGAAGCTGAGATGTTTAGCATAGAGGCTATGGAGGAGAGAAAGACAGGAAAAGTTTGCTCAAGTTTTCTTTTCTTTCATTGTTTTTCATTTCCATATCCATCTCCCCACTGTCTCTGTCTTTATAAAACCAAGAAGTTTGGACCATTTGTTGCTACAAATTGTTATGCGGCTTTTTTTGGCTGTGTTGGATGATGCTTCCTAAATGAATCCTAACAGCATTATGGAGGCTCTGCTGGGAGCGCACTAAAACGCCCCCAGCACAGTAGGCATATTTCATTCAGCTGAGTGAAAAGCAAACACTGAACCAGACATAATTCAGGAATAGCTGGCATGCAGAACAAGTGCGTACAGAGTAGCAGGAAATGGCTGGAGAGAGTTTGCAGAAATAGGAGTCGGGTGTTTGAGTGTCATGGTCGGTTGGTGCTTCTTAGATTACACTCTTGAGGTTTTCTTTATTTTCTGTTAAAAACATTGTTTTTTGTGTGTGTCGTTCTTTGTGCTTATTGTTTCTAACTGCTTTTCCAAATTTGAAGACTCCATATTTAGTCCTTAGTTCCTGGTACTTTTATACACTTGCTTGTAGCAAGCTGCCACATTGTCTCCATCTCTGTGTCTCTGACAAGAAGTAACAAAATGTCCATTTTTGCTACTTCTTGTCATATGTTGGTCTTGTCTCTGTCTGTTGTGCCATGCTAATAAATCAAGCTTATAGCTCAGATATAGATCTAGCCTCAAATTAGCCCAGAGGGATTCAGCTGGCTTACATATTTTTCATTTACGGTTAGCTTGCCATGCTAAAGCATTGCATTGGTCACAGTCTTTCCCTCTTTTCACTTTTGCCACTTCTGGCAGGCTGATAACTGCCAAAAAGTGAAGGAGATATAAAACAAAGAAAGATAAAGAATTAAAGAATAGTCAACCCGTGCAGAGCCGAGATTGGCCTTGTTATTCCATGTATTTCATGGAATACTGATCTATAATGTATAAACTATATGTACATTATATTGCCATATGAACTAGTGACATCCCAATCCAAACACACCACTAATATGATGCCAGTCCACCTTTTACAGCAGAAATGGCTTCAACTCTTCTGGGAAGGTTTTCCACGAGATTTAGGTGTTTATGGGAATTTTTGAGCGTTCTTCCAGAAGTGCATTTCTGAGGTGTTCTATGTTAGATGAGAAGACCTGTCTCACAGTCTAATTGTTTCCAAAGGTGTGCTATCAGGTTGAGGTCAGGACTCTGCGTGGGCCAGACAAGTTCTTCCAAACCAGACTTGCTCATCCTTGTTTTTATGGAGCTTGCTTTGTGCACTGGTCCACAGTCATGCTGAAACAGGAAAGAGGCCATCCCCAACTGTTCCCACGCATGTACAGGAGGTGAAATAAGTAGGGATGGGTACCGGTGTCCGGTGCCATGATGGCACCGGTTCTGACATAAACGGTAGTAACCAGACCGAAAAGCAGCGCACATTTCGGTGCTTTATTTCGGTGCTTTTTTTTCCTGAGCTGTGATACACTTCTAGCCAATCATTTTACGTTTCCGAGGATAGTAGGCGGGGCCAGGTACGTACGTTCTTTTATGCAGAGCTACAGATTAAAAATGCCCAAGGCGAAGCGGTCAAAAGTCTGGCTGTACTTCACAGCAAAAGATGCAAACTCAGCAGCCTGCAACAAGTGCTTTAAGCTGATACTGTCAAAGGAGGTAACTCCTCAAATCCGATGAAACACCTGGCGACGCATAGCGTTTTTTTTTCTCCAAAAACCAAGAAATGCGCTGTATTTGATAGCTTGCTGCGAGACCTCACACTGAGCGCATCTACTGCGGTGTGGTGCCTGTTATCGGACCCGGAGTTAGCAACATACCCAAAAACACGAAGAGGAGAGTCCTGGCCCCTAGCCCTGCCAGTGTAGCAGAAATGATGACGGATGATGATGGCAGCAGCAGCAGCCGTTCTTCTCTGCGTGAGTAATTTACGTTGAGTAGGCTAACCACGTTATTAAATTAATGCATGTAAGGTGAACTAGCAAACATCATCATATCTACATGCGGCTGTCTTCTTGTTTGATGGCAGATACTCCCTTCACCCTGGCCAAAAAGGCTAAAATGACCAAAGAAAAAGAGGGAAACAGCTGAACATGAGCGGTTTTTGGACAAAGTTTGTGTTTTTTCCATTGATTAAGCACTGCTTCCAGCCAAGAGTGATACCATATATGCCCTATAGCTGCAGAAAAGGCTAACATTGTTATCTTTTTACAAAAACCAAATCAAATCAAATCACTTTTATTGTCACATCACATGTGCAGGTACATTGGTACAGCACATGTGAGTGAAATTCTTGTGTGCGAGCTTCACAAGCAACAGAGTTGTGCAAAATACAATAATGTAAACAAGCAAAATACAAGAATGGCTACATCTGAAACTAATAAATATATGTACAATATATAATAGTATATGCATTTCTGGATGTGTATAGTAAATATTTTCCTACGTGTGTGTGTGTGTGTGTGTGTGTGTGTGTGTGTGTGTACACATATTTTACAAATTAAATAGAGTAAACAATAAATAAAATATATAAAATATACAGAGTTGAGACATGTGCAAAACAGTGGCATTACTGTACAGTATGGAGTGCATAATGTTAAAGTTACAGTAGTGAAGCTGAGGTGTCTATGACGTGTTCAGCAGTCTGATGGCCTGGTGAACCAGCTGAACATGAGAGGTTTTTGGACCAATTTTGTGTTCTCCATTCTTTAAGCACCGGTTCGAGCACCGTTTAAGCACCGGCACCGTTTCAAAAGTACCGATTTGGCACCGGTATCGGATAAAACCTAAACGATACCCATCCCTAGAAATAAGTATAAGTATATATCTAAAGGAGCTACTGACATTAAATTCTCAGCAAATGCTGGTAACAACCCATCCAATCAAAATCAAACCACAGATGTCCAAATGAAGGCATGTGAAAGAATAAGAAATGAAACCGGGAGAAAGTATTGAACACAAATCCTTAAATGTATTCAATGCTTGGTACAGAAGCCTTTGTTGGTGGTGACAGCTTCAACGTGCCTCCTGTATGGAGAAACTATTCAAATGCATTGCTCAGGTGTGTGTTACACACAGTGTTGGGGAGTAACACAATTCATGTACTGGTGTTACGTATTTAAAATATAAAATATGAGTAACTGTACTCTGTTGCAGTTAGCATTTAAAAAGATGAGAATTAGAATCCAGCTACTTTGTTGAAATAAATGGATTACAGTCTTTTCCTCTTTCATATGTTAGGCTGCCCCCTCTCTAATTTTGGTAATTCCATGAAACTCAAACACATAAGAGGCTCTAATGTAAGCATCCTGTTAATGTTGGTGGTGTCAGTTACATGATGGGCCTGGAGCCTTTCTTACTTGGAAATTCCGACACCACTTCATATTTAAAGAAGAACGGGATGAAATCTGACCATTCAATGCAAACTCCATTTGCCGGCAACCAAGAATTCCTTAATGGACATGCAATTACATGCTGTAATTGGACTTATGTTTCAATTACAGCACTGAAGAAATTAACTTTCTGGACATAAAAGTAACAAAATTATTCTAAACCCACTGATCGGAATACATCATGCTGCAAGTTTCCATCCAAACCACGTCAAAAAGAGCCTCCCTGTAAGTCAACTGATTAGAATGAAATGGATCTGTGAAATTCTGGATGAATAGAATGAGAGCAAAGAAGAGATGTTGAACAAATTTAAAGAAAGAAAGTACAAAGAGGACTGGTTATGGTCTGCAGAAGAGAAGGTGAATTCAGTAAGCAGGGATTTTTATTTAGCAACAAAGAAATCTCCAAAACTTAAACCTAACCTTGTCTTTTGTACAACCTTTACACCAAAAACCAGGAACAATGATAACCTACAGGAGAGGAAGGAAAATTAAAGGCTTATTAGAGCTTCCCAGGACCCTGATACTCCAGATAAAACCCTGCAATAACCTAAGGTAATTGCAAATGTGGGACATGCATAAATTGTCAATACACCAAAAATGTTAAATCATTCAAAGATCCTTTGATAAAACCATTGCCATAAAGGGCTTTATCACATGCAGAACTACAAATGTAATCTGCATGATACAGTGCCCATGCAATAAAAAATATATAGGAGAAACATCCCGCCCTCTGAAAGATCGAATTAATGAACACAGAAGCTCGATCAAGAGGAACGATCTAACCAGCCCTGTTGCAAGACACTTCAATGATAAACATCCAAATTCACCCTCATTCTTTCTCGACATTGAAGCCATGAAACTAATCCAAACAGGTGGTCAAAAGAGAAGCATTTTGGATATTCTGTTTTAACAGTCTGGCCCCTGTTTTATGTTTTTATTCTTTTTCACCAGTTACTTTGCTCTGTCAATTATTCTCGCATGGCTATTGTTTATTTATTTATTTATTTTTATTTATTTTCTCAGCAAAAGAAGGAGTAGCATTTGAGACATCTCATTTTAAGTCTACATTTTAGAGATTTTACATTGTAGAAACATAAATGAGGACCTTTCCACACGTGTGTTTCCATGTTATGATGTCTTCTTGTTTTTTAATCTAACTGCTGCACTGACTTCTTTCTTAATGAAACACTTTCCTTTGTAATCATTTACATTTTTTTTTTTGTATATTTGTAATATTCTTCTTATGTATTTCATGCATGTATTATTTTAAGACGTGGCGATTATGTCTCCCCCGTCTTCATCATTAATAATCTAGTCCAGTATTTACTTGGGCGTGACTTAGCCAATTAACCAATACCAACCTGTTATATGTCAGCTGGTTTATCTATGAAGATGTGATTGGTTAATTTGAATTTTTTTTCTGTTTCCTGTCTTTTATTTAAGCACACTTCTACTATGTGACCCTGATGAAGGCCACAAGCTGAAGTTGGTCAGTCAGTAAAGTTGTTCCTTTTCTCTTTAAGTGTTGCTGGAGTTCCTGCGTTGTTGCTTGGAGATTTGGACACCATATTTAAAGAAGAAAGAGATGAAATCTGACCATTCAGTGCAAACTCTGCTTGCAAGCAACCAAACTGCTCTCAGCGTCAAAAGACTCCAACCTAAAGAAACATCTGGAAAGTTCTTTTTAAAAAATTACCATTAGCCTGCTGCAACTACCTTGTTTAGCTACCTGGGTTATGTGCCACTTCAGTATCTTCGATGTACTATTGCTGTGTGATTCATTACTGTTACTGAAGGCTCCTCACCACCGAGCTAACATTGTTAGCTGGCATTGAGTAACTTAACAGAACATGTTACAAACTACATTTCTGGGCATGTATTCTGTAATCTGTGGTGGAATACATTTTGAAAGTAACCTTCCCAACACTGGTTGTGCATAACGTCATTTGTGGACGGGTTGTTACCAACATCATGTTAGCAGCAGCTTTAGAAAATATATTTACTTAGAAAATTAGTGATGTAATCAATACTTACTTTACCCATTGCATGTCTCAGCTATATATAGCAGGGAGAGGAGCACTCTTTGCTCCTGTAGCTTTAACATGTCATGTATTTTTGTCTGAACTGTCTCATTCGTTATCATTCTGCAGTGTTGGCTGGCTGGTTCACTCAAATTCAAATTCAAATTCAAATTCAAATTTTATTTGTCACGTACACAGTCATACACAGTACGATATGTAGTGAAATGCTTGGACAACTGCTCGTGACCTAAAGAAAACAAAAAAGGAAAGGCTATGAATAAGATAGGAAATAAATATGAAAAATTAAAAAGGGTAAATTTAACTAGGAAGGAATAAAATATAAATTAAGGTTAAAAATGAAATAACTGTACAACACAAATTACAACACACTCTGTCATTACTTTGTAATTTCTAGTTTCCTATTTTATCAAAGCTCAGAGTTCTTTTTGATTTAAAAGGCCGAACTATAACGCTAACTTCTAAACCTTTCAAGACAACTGAAAGACTGAAAAACTCTTTGCCATCATCACACTTTCTACTTTTCATATTCTTTTTTTCTTTTTCTTTCACTTGGTAGCTTTTAGCACTGACATTGCCTCAGTGACCTTTGTGGAATCCTGTTCTTACTATTCTAATACCTTCATAGCACGACATGCTTATTTTTAATAAGATTAAATCTGCAAAGCCTATCCTTTAGCTTTTAAGTAAATGTTTTATTCAAATTACCTTGATTTCTCCACATTGAAATAATATTCACTAATTATGAACCGACTGTTTACAACAACCACAACTGACAATGTGCACACTCACATCCAAGGATAAACTCAAAGTAGGAGACACACTCAGAATGTCTTCTCCGCTTGAATACTGCGGCAGGAATTTTACATTTTCTGAGTTACTGTGCAGTTAAAACAAATCCTTGAAGATGAAGCCAGCTATTTCATTAGAGGCTTCACATAAGCATCCTCTAAAAGCTCCTTCCTGAATATTGCCTCTGTGCTATCAGCTGTAAAGTGCTCATAGTGGCTGCAGCTACTACTTTTGGCACAAACCGATGCAGGTATGCCGGCTATGACTGCATCAACAAGGAGAGAGATGCAGCTCTATAAAAAAACAAACCAACCATATCTAGGACGGGGGTGTTTGAATTAGCTGACTCAAGAAAAGCATACCCATTACAGTTTGCCATATGCCTCAGCTTGGTGTGAGCCTGGGCTTTTACTGTTTATTAGTGACTGCACTCACTCGACTGCTGGTCTGGCATTTGTGTTTTATGTTTACTGTAAGTGTAATATGTACAAAGGCCCGAAACCTGGTGTTGTGTTACAGAACTGCCTGTGAAACGTACTTTAGGATGAAACAGTGGAAGCTGGATACACACCCAGTTAGAAACAGTCGGATGGAAAAAAGCCAAAAGCAGCAAAAATAAAGTAGAAGACTGAGGAAGGCAATGATCAGGTAAGTACGGTGTACATTTTAGGACATCGTCAGGTCTCAGGAAAAAAGTTGTCAGGTATCAGTCTCACACGAAAAAATGTTAGGTCTCAGACTCACATGAAAAAATGTCAGGTCTTAGACTCACATGAAAAAATGCCAGGTCTCAGACTCACATGAAAAAAGGTCAGGTCTCAGTCTCACATGAAAAAATGTCAGGTCTCAGTCTCACATGAAAAAATGTCAGGTCTCAGACTCACATGAAAAAATGTCAGGTCTCAGTCTCACATGAAAAAATGCCAGGTCTCAGACTCACATAAGATAAGATAAGATAAGATAAGATAAGATAAGATAAGATAAGATAAGATAACCTTTATTAGTCCCACACGTGGGAAATTTGTTTTGTCACAGCAGGAAGTGGACAGTGCAAAAGTTATGACGCAAAAATTAGAATACAATAAGAATAAATACAGTACACCGCTGTACAGAATAGAATAAAATAATATACTATATACAGTAGAATAAAATAGAATAAAAATATACAATAAGATAAAAATAGAATACGAATGCTATATACAACTGAGTAAAAATACAACGATGCCAGAAAGGATTATTGCACTTAGTGTTATTGCACATGTGTGGATGTGTGTGTTTGTTCAGTTAAAGTCTTTGTTGTGGAGTCTGACAGCAGTGGGGAGGAAAGACCTGCGAAATCTCTCCGTCCCACACCGTGGGTGCCGCAGTCTCCCACTGAAGGAGCTGCTCAGTGCTGTCACAGTCTGCTGCATGGGGTGGGAGACGTTGTCCAACAGGGATGACAGCTTAGCCGCCATTCTCCTGTCACTCACCACCTCCACTGGGTCCAGAGGGCATCCTAGAACAGAGCTGGCCCTTCGGATCACCCTGTTCAGTCTCTTCCTGTCCCCAGCAGAGATGCTGCCGCCCCAGCAGACCACACCATAAAAGATAGCAGAAGCATGAAAAAATGTCAGGTCTCAGTCTCACATGAAAAAATGTCAGGTCTCAGTCTCACACGAAAAAATGTCAGGTCTCAGTCTCACATGAAAAAATGTCAGGTCTCAGTCTCACATGAAAAAATGTCAGGTCTCAGTCTCACATGAAAAAATGCCAGGTCTCAGACTCACATGAAAAAATGCCAGGTCTCAGACTCACATGAAAAAATGTCAGGTCTCAGTCTCACATGAAAAAATGTCAGGTCTCAGTCTCACATGAAAAAATGCCAGGTCTCAGACTCACATGAAAAAATGTCAGGTCTCAGTCTCACATGAAAAAATGTCAGGTCTCAGACTCACATGAAAAAATGTCAGGTCTCAGACTCAGATGGAGGCTGCCATCTTGCAAATTTGGAGTAGTGACTTGAGGTGGAGCGACTGTGTAACGCTCCCGCCCACACACCCGCTGGTGACTGTAAACACGCCCCCCTACACTTTTTATGTAGCCCGGCTGCTCGAGTTTTTTTGCTGGTTTACCATGACTGACGACTCGTTTAATTAAGGTAAATACAACCATGTCACTGTTATAAAAAAAAAGACACACAGTTTATCATCTTATAGTTCTAAAATCGCTCTGTTGTTATTTCGTTTGCTAGATTAGCCGCTAGCATACGCACTGTGTTGGAGGCTTGTTGCTAGCTAGTTAGCAATGCTACACACCTGCTACTCTAATAGTCTGTGTTATTGAAACATTCCTTAGGTTTTGTTATCCATTTTTAGACAGCGATGAGATCAGCTGCACACTCTACAGACGCCCAGAGTTACTGTTAATATCAAAAATATAATGCTGTCCTTTGAGATTTTAACATAAGACTGTGAGTGTACTGGATCTAAAACTGTTTAAATCTTCAGAGCCCTCTATATCCTGGTAACATGGAGACTTTAAAAACATCAGCAGAACGTCTCAGTAATGTAGTCTAATTTGTTCTTTTCATTTAATAATAGAGTCCATATTATATCAACAGCTACATTCACCCTGGAGAGAAACTAGTGAGGGAGACCATCAGGACCAAGCTGGGTTTCCTGGGTCCAGAGGTTTGGAGAAACTTCTTCCCTTTCTTTCATCACAGCTGTCCTGTGCCAGAAGTTCTGTTGACCCACTCAAAAAGGCATCATTTAAGAAACATCAGGAAGACTGAAGCTCATGGCATTGACCAAGCAGGACTCATGATCTTCACCAGCAGCTCCCTCACAGGGAAATCTTCAGCACTCCTCTGTAGGCCTGCCCCAGGAGATGGATAAACCCAGCATTTCATGAACACTGTGATGGAGACCTTTGCTTTGTGTAATGTTATAAATACTCGGCTACTCCCCAAAGGCTCCAGACTTTTATATAAATATATGATATTCAGTCCTGTAGAAAGTTATATATTTAAGAATATATGATCCTCTCTGGTTACTCTGGTATGAATAACTCTGAATCACTTTATAGTAAATAACACACTATCTGCAAAAAACTGTGAAAGAATTCCAGATGACAAGTTTGTAGTTCAACATACAAGTGATGAAATTTGACCGTCATCAGGTTTTATTTAATTGTGTTAGACAAAATCTCATATGCTCTTCATGCAGCTGAGTACATCAACTGTTTAAAACGGAAGGTGTGCAGGTCTGAGATACAAACTGAGGTCCTGTTAATATAGTGACACGGTTACATGAGTGATTAATCCTTTTGACTTTTTGTCTTTGACTTTATTAATAAAACAGCTGCAGCTTTCACTACAGCACATGTGGTACTTTAACCTTTGTACTGTTTTCATCAGTTCATTTTGCAGTTAACATGTGAACATGTTGGATGATCTGTCTGCTGTCACTCGATGGGGCTGAGGTCGGAATCTGAGGGCAGCTCCTGTAATCACAAAGAGAACAGAACCATCAAACTCAGATATAAATTTTATCCCTCAAAATTGAAATAAAGCTAATTTTTCTGTCCTCACACACTCAGGATCTAAAGTTCTTCTCTTACATTTTTTTTTCAGTATTACAGTACACTATCCGGTTGTTCAGTCTGACGTCACTAGCCGTGTCTGGACCTAAACTCCGCTGCAGGTCCATATATCAAACGATCACTATGGCATTACTGAGAGTTGAAAAACTGTCTAAAGTCTTTCATCTTTAATAAAATGATCAGCGTTCTGCTCTACCAGGTGTAACAATTGAGTTTAACATCCAGGCATCCATGAAAACTGAATTTGTGACATTTAACAGAGTTAGAAGTTAGCAGGGAGTTAGCTCGCTAGCTTCTGTCTAAATACAATATAGCATGTCCTGACTGCAGGGTTTTGGAAACAAATTAAAACGTACTTCCAGCATAAATGAAGACAGAAAACTAAAAAGCAGTGACGTTTGTAGGGTTACTGAAGTTGGGCTAGCTGGTATATAATGATGTGCTACGTGACCGCTAGCGACACAGCTATGTTAGCATAATATAAACAAGCTAACTTTTTTTTCCACTCGATAAAAGTTAACGTGAGTGTTCTCGGTGGTCAGGAACAAATGTAATCGCATGGCAGGATGCTGTAAAAGGACCAAACTTCAGCCAGGAGAACAACTGAGATAATCCATCCACAATAGGTTAGTCATTCATATACTGCTGCATGGGCTGGGCTGTAGTTACATCCTAAGGTTTTAAAAACTGAGCTTAAATAAATGATTAGCGGTAATAAAAGCCGAGGGAGGCCAACAGTGATCACTGACTGTTTTAGGAGCTTTTGGAGATCAAATAGAAGAAAATACATAACATTAAACATGTTAACAACACAAAAGCCATATTAAACGCAGACTACTTTAGGCCCGGAAGTAGGATTCGTCGTGTCATCACTGAACAACCGGATAGTACTTTAATCCATAGTTCCTTATTAATGAAGAGTTACTGAAGTACAAGCTTTTAAAAAAAAAACGTTACTGTCCTTACAGATGTGGCCAGAGACTGAAAACATGCTGTTGTTTGCACCAGAGGCGGAGCCAGACATTTGAAACACCCGGGGCTTAGCCCTAAAGGGTAGTATGCATGTGTTTTTTTTTTTTTGGGGGTGGGGGGGGGGGGGGGGGGTGGGGGGGGTGTAGAAATGACTGAAAGATTAATAAGCTCTGTTTTGAGTTTTGTTCAAAAAAGAATGACTTCATATAGGAAAAAAATATATCACATAGACACCAAGACACCTTAAACTAGTTTTTTTAATTAAGCAGCAAGGCAGAACAAAATCAGGGCTGTATCAAGACACAGGGACTAAACCCCAATTCAACCAGACCCAGAACTGATCCAGAATTAAAACAGGACTACAAGGGTTCAAAATCAGGACTACTGAGGACTTAACCAAGACAGAACCAGAATCAGAACTAGATGATATAAGCACTAAAAATCATCATAGACCTGCACTACACTTATTTTTTAATTCTACCAAAGTACACTATTTAGATTCAGAAAAGTTTATATAATTATTTAGCCTTGTTGTGCAAACAAGCCTGCATAACTTAATAAATATAGAATTTGAAAAATAACAAACCTAAAAAGAAACACTAGGTACGACCCATATGGAAAAGATATATATAAATCTTATAAAGTTTGTATCTGTTTTGTGTGAAACTTGTATGAAAAGCATACAAGAGTGAAAACAGATATAAGATCCCTTGAAGAATTATATAATGAAACTTGTATGTTTTGGATACTTACTAAAACAATATATGAAAGTAATGAGAAAGTGGCCACTTTCATGAGTAAATCATATAAGTTTTTACTATTTCTTTTCCATATGGGGAGATACATGAGTACCTATGATACGGTGATACTTTTGGTAAACAACCATTTGACTAACATGTGTGTCTCACCTGCTCTTGATCATCTCATCATCATTGTTCTGTCCTCATTCTCCTCTCTCTCCCTCTCTGTTCCTCTCTCTCCCTCTTTGTGCTGACAATCATCAAATATACAGTTGAAACCAGATATTTACATACTCTTCAGATAAAAACACTTTTTTCATTGTAACCTCAAATCAGACTAAATGTTAATTTTTTTTAGATTGATAAATATAAAAAACATATTTGTTAACTTTAAGAGTAAAGAGAGAAATTGTCTGTATTTCTTAATTGCAAATGGCACCAAATTGTATTCAAATTGAGCCACACTTATGGAGCTCCACAATTCTTTTCCAGGTGATTTGGTTGACATCTCTTGATTTTCCCATTTTAAAGAAACAGGCTCTGTGTTTTGCCTTATATGCATCCACAGGTGTGCCACCAATTTACTCACATGGACTCTACTAACCTATCAGAAGCTTCTTCAGCTCAGAATGGAATCGTCTGGAGTTTCTTATTAATTAACAATAAACTTAAGTGTATATGTACTCCTAAATTTGATGAAAGTGATGAAAAATAGACAGCTCTGTCTCTCTTTATTCTGACATTTAACTAATTCAAAAGATATTTTAATATTTATTTAACCAAAACAAAACAAGTTTACTCTAAATTGATGTTGTACAGTGAAAAAATGTTCTTGTGTTTTCCATAAAGTGTATGTAAATATCTGGTTTCAACTGTGAATATACTGCTGTATATTGAAATTCCTCTTGTTTTGCATAGAAATATACTGAACAACATACAAAGCATAATATATAAAATACTACCAGAGTTTTTTCTTTGAAAGAAGTCCCTTATGTCCATTCTTGTATATCAGTGCATTACTGAAACCGATTTATTTAGCCGTGGAGAGTAACAACTGAATATATGAAATAAACACACATGTAAGCTAAGACTCTCTAAAGAAACAGCACTGTTGTTGTTCGGCTTTTCATTTCGCCATTTGTTGATTCACTCGAAGAGCAAGTAATGTAATATGAGTCAAGTGATCAGTTTGATATCAATCTTTCGTGATATACCGTCAGTACAGTACGAATGATTTGCTGTGGTACCTGGTCGAACTTGAGTTCTCCTCTGTCTGCCTGGCTGCGTTTCTCTAACAGCGCAGGCAGTAGCTGCCCCCGCCCCCTTAGTGTCATAGCTCGGATCATACCAATATTAGGGGGGATTTATGCACAGTGTGCACTATGTGCTTCGAATAATGTTTGTAGTTTTTGTTTTATACAGTGTCAGCCAGGCATCTAACTATGAAAAAATTACACTCCAAAAGACCCCGGGCTTCTGAAAAAAACAACCCGGGCTTAAGCCCAGTAAGCCACCCCCGCTCCGCCACTGGTTTGCACATCTTTAATATTCAGCTCTGCACAGGAGCTGAAGCAGGATGCAGCCTGTTGCTTTTACGATATAATACTTGTAATAAAAGTACAGTAACAGTAATTAGTGACTGAGTAGCCCGGGGCGTTTCTCTTGATTTCTTTAGTAAATACATTCACCTGCACAGATTAGCTAAACGAACCCTGACATCTTAGCTAGCTAGGTCCTGAGACCTAGCTAAGGACGGTAGTTACGGAGTAGCTTGCAAACACATTTAACTTACCGAAACAGTGCAGCGGGGCCTCGGGTCCTTCTGTCGGGTAGTCCAGTTTACTGAAGAACACCTCAGGCTGTCAGGTTAAAACACTCGGTCGTGTTTTCGAAGCGTAAACGCTGGCCCTCCTCTCAGAGCCTACGCTCTATCTACTATTCCCGAACAGAGATACGCAAGTTTCTCCGTGACTGCAGCTGTCACTACAGTCATTGGTGGGACGTGACAACACCGCCACCTGCAGGAAGATTTTCTCTCTGTCTGATAGCTCGTTTCCTGAGACCTGACATTTTTTCGTGTGAGTCTGAGACCTGACATTTTTTCATGTGAGACTGAAACCTGACATTTTTTCATGTGAGACTGAAACCTGACATTTTTTCATGTGAGTCTGAGACCTGACATTTTTTCATGTGAGTCTGAGACCTGAAATTTTTTCGTGTGAGACTGAGACCTGACATTTTTTCGTGTGAGATTGATACCTGACCAGGGCCGTGCAGAGAGGTTTAAAGGGGCGGGTGCTCAAAGTTAAAAAGGGGAACATTGAACCAGGCTGAATAACAACAACACACATTCATTAAGAATCTAATATGGGAAGGGCAGGGCTGTGTTGATCTGAGACTGTAGACATTAAAAGGTCCATAGGAGAGATGGTAGCTGATTAAACAAGTGTCATGAGATAATAACAAAATGCAAAGATTGGTGACAGCGCTTGGAACCATAAGGCAACAAAAAACTGTGAGAAATAATTTAGGCTCTGCCTGTGAATCACTCTTTGCTTCTCTTCTTCCTTCCATCCCATCATTTCATATATCACTCTCCACTTAATATGTGAGAACAAGGCACAACTTGCTATTGCAATAAACTATAATCTAATTATCCACACCTAACAACTCTTGCACTTAATCTATAATAAAATGATGACAGAAAAATGTTATAGCACTGCCTTTAGTAGCCTCACACAGCTCCTACTGTTTCCTCCTCATGTCCTTACCAGGCATGTCTGGACAATGTTATATCATGAGTAATATTTTTTTTAAAAATCCATCTAAATAAAACACACACATGCACGCACACACAGTGACATTTTAGAACTTCTTCAGAATACTGTACTATGGGCATCATGGTGCTGATCCAGAATCCTTACATTATTATTTATTACTAGAGCTACAATAATAAAGCAATGAGGAGGGGGAAGTAATAAATATGAAATAATGTCATTATGATGATTCCATTTGTTTCACTATCCACTCTGTGCAGGGCAAAGCTTATTACATTTTTAAACTGTAGAGATACAATAATTTTACTGCTTTAAAACAAATGCAATGCAAAATGTTGTTCGCTGGATTTACATCCGCAAAGAAGACTATTACAAAGCAATGGTTCTGTCCTGACATTTGTATGGAATCATTCTGGAGACGATGTCTTATCCGTGTTATTGGTTTTGAACATACCACAGCAAAATTAAATAAAGCTCGACCCACGACTGTTGACGCTTGGAAAATCTTCTCATCCAGAGTTATCTCCTGGAAGAGGCAATAATTGGTTTTAACTTTGTGTTTTTGTGTCTTTTCTTTGCTGTCCCTATGCCTTGTTTGCTAATGTTTGCTTTGCTACTGCAGTTTACAGTTGTGCTGTATATGTCTGTACCCCCCCCCCCCAACCCCGTTTTAAATCAATAAAATGTTGATCACAAAAAAAAAATAATTTTACTGCTGTAAAATCCAAATTTTGTCTTATTTAAAATATAAATCTAATATAATCTGCTTCTTAATGTATGTTCTTTAAAATACAGCGTGTTTTTTAATATATTATAATTATAATAATTATTATGTGGACATGCATATTAGATCGTTTTTTAGTGAAATATAATCCCTCCAGAAAGGCAGGAAAAGCCTGGAAACTTACTTTAAAACTAAATATGTTCCCTAAAACGGTGACAGAGCTACAGACCCATGACAGCCAGGTAGCCAGCAGCTATGACCATGCACTACATGTGCAGTTAATAAAAGGACAGGTAATGTTTGTCGCGCTGTTGCACACACAGCACGCTCGTTTGTTTCAGTTCGTCAGTTGCAACAAGACAACTTACCAACGTGTACGTAATAAGCTAATACTCCTGTGTGCTATACACTACAGTGTACGCTGTACACCTACTTACTGGTTTTGTCGCATCAGTCTGTGTCTCTGAGTTAACTTGTGTTTCTCCTACAGCTCCGGACTGCTAAAAATGCGCGTGCTCTTTGTGAGCTCGTTCCTGGCTCGTAACCAGCGCGTTCTGCCGTCAAGGGCGATCATTGGTTAAATGTGATCATATGACTGATGCAAGCCAGATCCTTTTATTTAGCAAAACTGTGATTAATAATTACAGTGGGGCAAAAAAGTATTTAGTCAGCCACCGATTGTGCAAGTTCCCCCACTTAAAATGATGACAGAGGTCAGTAATTTGCACCAGAGGTACACTTCAACTGTGAGAGACAGAATGTGAAAAAAAAATCCATGAATTCACATGGTAGGATTTGTAAAGAATTTATTCGTAAATTAGGGTGGAAAATAAGTATTTGGTCACCTCAAACAAGGAAAATCTCTGGCTCTCACAGACCTGTAACGTCTTCTGTAAGAAGCTTTTCTGTCCCCCACTCGTTACCTGTATGAATGGCACCTGTTTGAACTCATCATCTGTATAAAAGACACCTGTCCACAGCCTCAAACAGTCAGATTCCAAACTCCGCCATGGCCAAGACCAAAGAGCTTTGGAAGGACACCAGGAAAAGTGTAGACCTGCACCAGACTGGGAAGAGTGAATCTACAATAGGCAAGCAGCTTGGTGTGAAAAAATCAACTGTGGGAGCAATCATCAGAAAATGGAAGACATACAAGACCACTGATAATCTCCCTCGATCTGGGGCTCCACGCAAGATCTCATCCCGTGGGGTCAAAATGATCATGAGAACGGTGAGCAAAGATCCCAGAACCACACGGGGGGACCTGGTGAATGACCTGCAGAGAGCTGGGACCAAAGTAACAAAGGTCACCATCAGTAACACACTACAACGGCAGGGAATCAAATCCCGCAGTGCCAGACGTGTTCCGCTGCTGAAGCCAGTGCATGTCCAGGCCCGTCTGAAGTTTGCCAGAGAGCACATGGATGATACAGCAGAGGATTGGGAGAATGTCATGTGGTCAGATGAAACCAAAGTAGAACTTTTTGGTATAAACTCAACTCGTCGTGTTTGGAGGAAGAAGAATACTGAGTTGCATCCCAAGAACACCATACCTACTGTGAAGCATGGGGGTGGAAACATCATGCTATGGGGCTGTTTTTCTGCCAAGGGGACAGGACGACTGATCCGTGTTAAGGACAGAATGAATGGGGCCATGTATCGTGAGATTTTGAGCCAAAACCTCCTTCCATCAGTGAGAACTTTGAAGATGAAACGAGGCTGGGTCTTCCAACATGACAATGATCCAAAACACACCGCCCGGGCAACAAAGGAGTGGCTCCGTAAGAAGCATTTGAAAGTCCTGGAGTGGCCTAGCCAGTCTCCAGACCTCAACCCCATAGAAAATCTGTGGCGGGAGTTGAAAGTCCGTGTTGCTCGGCGACAGCCCCAAAACATCACTGCTCTCGAGAAGATCTGCATGGAGGAATGGGCCAAAATACCAGCTACTGTGTGTGTGCAAACCTGGTAAAGACCTATAGTAAACGTTTGACCTCTGTTATTGCCAACAAAGGTTATGTTACAAAGTATTGAGTTGTATTTTTGTTATTGACCAAATACTTATTTTCCACCCTGATTTACGAATAAATTCTTTACAAATCCTACCATGTGGATTCATGCATTTTTTTTTCACATTCTGTCTCTCACAGTTGAAGTGTACCTCTGGTGCAAATTACTGACCTCTGTCATCATTTTAAGTGGGGGAACTTGCACAATCGGTGGCTGACTAAATACTTTTTTGCCCCACTGTAAATATTATTGTTGAGGGGCACAGACAGGACTCCGCACGCACGCACACACACATAAAAAAAAAAAATAATTTTTTTTTAAAAAAGTTGCCTCAACAAAAGGGCACTTTGGGCACCCATCAGGAAAGGGGCGGGTGCTCAAGCCCCTCTAGCCCCCCCCCCTCTGCACGTGCCTGTACCTGACAACTTTTTCCCCGAGACCTGACGATGTCCTAAAATGTACACCATAGGTAAGTAAGTACTCAGTGCAGAACAACAAAAACTCATCATGAGCTCATTTTTATTCATTCATTACTTTAAATGTTAAATGTATTACTGTTGTTGGTTGATGTGGAGTTCATTAGAAAAATATTGTGACTCAAATTATCCTTTTGGCTTGTAAAACATTTTAAAATGGTGCAAAATTCTGTCACAACTGTTCAAAACAATTATGGAAATACTTTTTCTTTCACAATTTTCTGTCGTTATTGCCTGAAACACATACTTGAAATGTTGAAAACTCATTTTGGCTCCATTTGAAAGAATGGGTAATAACATCAGCATTGTAGGCTTCTATATTTTTTGTGAGTTATTTATTTTTTAAGAGTTACAATTTAGAATTATCTTAATTAATTGGCAATCTGTACTCGGAAGTCGTTGATTGGTGTTGCAGCAAACAAGACTGAAACAGAAATTTGCTGAATGGAGTGACACTGCATCAAAAAAATGCCTGTTCACATGAAATCTAACTTTGTGAGGCAGGCTTTCAATAATTTTGCACCTGAAAAACAAGAGAGTCACAAATACCACAGACAGTGGACATCAGTTCTTGGATAAGTCTGCAATCAAAGGAAACTTACATTGATGGGTTTGGCACCTAGTAGCCTTGGGCGATATTGGAAAGCCTGTTCTGGCAATCCAACTACAGTTAGGGTAGGGTTTGGGGTTCCTGTTTATTTCTATTTAAATGATTCTTGATTGAGACAAGTTATGCAGTGTACAGCAAAAAGGTGCAAGGAAAAAATAAATTTCTCTGAATGACCCTCTGCCCAAAAACTGATAAGATGAAATAAGAAACCCCACATTTGGTCAATTGTTTTATTGTAATAATTGTAGTATGATTATTGCAGAAGTAGTACCAACAATAATAAAATTAACAATAATAAAAATATATATGGATATTATAATTGTTCATAAACAAAGCAACAGTGTGAAGAGGTAGGTTAGATATTGCTACTTTAAGTGACTCCTCAACAAAATGGTTTAGATGCTTCTTGACTTGACAGCACTTAGAAGAAATCCTAGAAAGTAGGAGTAACTTTTAAAAAAAAGATTATACTGTAGAGTTTTGGAGGGGAAAATGAAGCCAAGATAAAGTTGTCACATAGGAAAAGTGGTGTGCCAGTTCAGTGACAGGATATGGACCTGCTGACAACACACTGGGGATCAAAGAGTAGAAATGATAGAAAGTATGAGGTAGAGTTTGACAGCAGGAAGTGAGAGACGGTTAATGGTGACTGCCTTGTTGAGTCCTCCCACTCAATAGTGGAACCCCACTGAATACATCACACAGAAGGTGGGAAGAGTGAGGCAAGTGACTGACATTTTGTTTTCCTTCGCAGTAATCCCGTGGACTGCATTTATCTTTACTGCGTTGCAACATATCATTACTGACAAATGAAAGAGGTAATTCAATAAACCATTCAAGACATTTTTCCTTGATTGCTGATACTGCTGTGATACTTGGACATATCTAACAATGCAGAATATTGGCAATAATGAGGAGCAGCATTCAAATAAAGTTGGATGAGTGTGTAAAACTGACGACAGATCAACTAACATGAGAACTGTTCCATCATATATCTTAATGCATTCTCAATCATCCAGGTAATTGGACGTAGCTAGCCCACTGAATGAACAATGGGCTGTGAGGTCAGTTCCTTGATCATTAATATGTCATGACAATTTGCACCGCACGGTGGTTAGCACTGTTGCCGCACAGCAAGAAGGTCCTGAGTTCAATTCCACCATCAGGCCGGGGTCTTTCTGTGTGGAGTTTGCATGTTCTCCCCGTGTTTGCGTGGGTTCCCTCCGGGTACTCCGGCTTCCTCCCACCGTCCAAAGACATGCAGCTTGTGGGGATAGGTTAATTGGATAATCCAAATTGCCACTAGGTGTGAATGTGCAAGTGAATATGAGTATGAATGGTTGTCTGTCCTTGTGTGTTAGCCCTGTGACAGACTGGCGACCTGTCCAGGGTGTACCCCGCCTCTCGCCCTATGACAGCTGGGATAGGCTCCAGCACCCCCCGCGACCCTGAAAGGGATAAGCGGTAGCGAATGGATGGATGGATGGAATTTGCATTTGCAGTGGTGCTACTTTCAGTCATTATGCAAATGTTCTGTTTATAAGATTGGAAACCTGCAGTCAGCTGAGACTGAAGACGTCACCTGGATGATGATGAAACGTTTCTCCCACTGAAAACATCCAAATGAACAGAATCAACCTTCCATCATATACTACATGTAATGTTGTAATGAACCTTCTTAGTGGGGGCAGCAAAATGCACAATGTAAAATGCCTAGTTGTAGATTTTTGGTCAAGTACTGACCAGTAATAATAATCTTACCCCTGACAGATAATGAGCAAAGGAAAGTTATTGCTTCTAGTCACAAAACCAAAAGTCTCCTCACAGTCAAAAACGTCATTATGCCCAAAATAATTACTTAGTGTCAGTGTAAGTTTTTACCAAACATATTTTTCCCAATAGTTACTTATTCGAATAAATAAACGTTTGATTTTATATATTTTCGTTGCAGTTTAGTCAACATTATTCTACGATTTCTTTTTTTTTTTTTTTTTTTTTTTGAGTAGCAGGGTTCAAAATTTTTGAAAAAAAAAAATTCAACAATGAAAAATGTAAAACAAAAAACCTTTTAAAATGTGACTGAGCTTTCCTTCCATGCATCCTGGCCTGTTTGATGGAAGGATGCTCATTTTTCACCTTCTTAACCACTTAGAGTGACGAGTAGGCTAAAGCCAAACCCAGCTGTCTCTGGCTCCTCACTTTATGGATGGAAGTTGACCATGTAACAGCATATCTTAATGTCTTCTTCTGTGGATTGTTCGTAAGAGTTCTGGGATAGGAAAAGTATATTAGCCACAAGCTTCATGCTTGTAATTTCCAGCAGAATGATAACTCCCACTTGAGGAGCAGGAGATGACAGAAAGCAGCTCACAGGTACTTCAGTATTTAACACCAATGCTGGATTTGTCATTTCACTTACTGTGATACATCAGACTGGGAAGAGTGATAGCAGAGCATGCTAATGGTGCGTTGGCTTGCTTTCTGCCTCTCCATCACTGTCAGTGGTTTTCTGAAGCATCATATTTTAATATAGCAAATAATTAAATTGTGAAACTTGTGAAACAGCCGGCACATTATAGACCACTTTCTGCAAGTCTGGTGCATCGTCGCTGCAGTCTCTCCATCCTTGCTTGAATGATTACATCTTTTTTTCACATTGGTGCAGATAATTACCTGCAGAGTGGTTGATGCACAGATAGTGTTAGTGTAGCTACTGACTGTGTGTGTGTGGACGTGAATATGCACTCTTGGCAGTGAGCATTTAAAAGTATGTATAGGTAGGTTCAGAGTATTTGCATGGGTGCTCAAATCCCTCTATTTTTGCCGAGGCTCAACAGAAAATGTCAGCAAGATATTAGAGTGCTGTGCCGACCTTTCATTCATCTTTCTTTACAACTGTGTGTGTGTGCGTGTGTGTGTGTGTGATCTATGCTCTCTTAAGAGAAAATTCCTGCTGCACACATGTACAGGCTAGACAAAAGCAATTTTGTCATTAAAAGCAAAGTACACAGAGAGTACAGAGAGTTGGGCTTCTAAAAGCAGCACTGCTGAGAAATATTAGAGATTCACAGCATTTCAGCAAACACAATATGTCTTTACAGATAGCTCATTGTTTATATACAGTATATGAAATGTAACCATCACTGCGACAGCAAAGTAATAAAGTATTTGATTGGTAAATGATTTCTGGTTCTAAAAGCATTTTAATTTTATTCAACACTTAAAGATGCTATTACTTACATTTGACAGAGATTACTGATGCAATACAACTAGATTTGGTAAAATATTGTAACCTTCTGCTTTTTGGGAAATAAGCATTTACATGATAGCAGCTGATTGAATGAGTGCAAATATAACTTAGTAGTTAACATTTTTGCTTTGCTTAAATGTTTTAAATTGTTTTTATTATTTCTAGATCCTGGTTGCAGCAATCCCGAGACCCTCCTCGGCCAAATGAGATATAAATTGTACTGTAGTCTGTTTGGATCTATTGCTACCTGATCACAGCAGACAACTGCATAAGAAACTCAATCACTGTGGTGTAAAAGGCCCTCAGTCAGGTTCTGCACACCTCAGACCAGCTTTGGCCCTTCATGAGTATTATATGATCTATCGGTTTATTAAAGTAAACATCAAAGAATTTGTGTCTGTCTTTTACCTCAATGTCAAAACCATGGATGTTCACTGGTGGGATGGGTGGTGGTTTTCTCTGGAAGTCAACAACCATCTCCTTCATCGCTCTGATGTTAATGCACAGGTGAATAGGTCCACACCACTGATGAAGTTAGCAATGACCTTCCTATACTCCAGATCGTTCCCCTCGGTTACAAATCCAACAGTAGCTGCATCATTGGACAACTTCTGGAGGTGGCAAATAATGATGTGGTAGCTGAAGTCTGACGTTCAGAAGATGAACGTAGCGAGCACTGTCCCCTGAGGGGACTGCTGCTGCATTTGAAGGTGTTTACTCCCAGTCTAGCTTTTTTGTACTTCACTGGAAACTGGCCCAGTGCATTCTGAAGGCAGAGAAAGCTGGAGGTCCCCAAAGACTACACTGAGTTCCAGACACAGGCTGACGCTTGTCTGCCAAACAAACATGGTTGGCAGACAAGGAGCAGAAGACCACAGCTGTAATAGATGTGGCAATCCCAGCAGATAGGAACATCAGGGAGAAGCATGAGGACATATTATTTATAATAAAAGACAATCAAAGCCACAAATCATTCTGCCGGTCAAACAATCAAGAGAAATACCAGAAAGCTAAACACAGTTTTGACTCCAGGCAGAGCAGAAAACTCTGCTTCATTCTTTTACAAAGAAACTCGTGTTTTGCATACAAATTGCCTTTATAGCCATACTGAAGTTATCCTGACTACTTTGTATAAAAAAAACATTGAAGTTTGTTTTTTGTGTTTTAAACAATAAAATTACATTTGGTGAAATAAATGGCAGCACGGTGGCACGGTGATTAGCACTGTTGCCGCACAGCAAGAAGGTCCTGAGTTCAATTCCACCATCAGGCCGGGGTCTTTCTGTGTGGAGTTTGCATGTTCTCCCCGTGTTTGCGTGGGTTCCCTCCGGGTACTCCGGCTTCCTCCCACCGTCCAAAGACATGCAGCTTGTGGGGATAGGTTAATTGGATAATCCAAATTGCCACTAGGTGTGAATGTGCGAGTGAATGTGAGTGTAAGTGGTTGTCTGTCCCTGTGTGTTAGCCCTGTGACAGGCTGGCGACCTGTCCAGGGTGTACCCCTCCTCTCACCCTATGACAGTTGGGATAGGCTCCAGCGCAGGTGACTGTTAATGGTAGTATAAGTGGAACTGATTGGGAATAACAGCAACTCGTGACGTGATAGGCCACCTAAAATCACAGAGCAGGGTCAGCTGATGCTGAGGTCATCAACTCTCAGCTTTCAGTTCTTTAGATCAGTTCAAGAACGGAGAGCTTCAGAGGACGTCCATGGCCTAGCAGCTCCAAACCTTACATCACCTAGGCCACTGCAGTGGTCACCAATGGACTCAAGACAAGTAGAGATGTGTTCTCTGCAGTGACGAATTACACTTCTCCATCTGGCCATCTGATAAACAAGTGTTGGTTTGACGGTTGCCAAGCGAACGTACATATCTGACTACATTATACCAAGTGTAAAGTTTGGACTTAGACTACTGGATTTAGGCTTAGTTCCTCCCATCTTAATCCCTTCCATGTATTCAAGCTGAATGTAATTTATCTAACCTGACAAATTAATTTTGTAGGAGTGTTAGGGGTGGCTGTAGCTTAGGTGGCAGAGCAGGTCAGCCACTAATCAGAAGGTCGGTGGTTCGATCCCAGGCTGCCTCCTGGCTGCATGCCAAATATCCTTGGGCAAGATACTAACCCCGTGTTTGCCTACTGGTGGTGGTCAGAGGGCCCGGTGGCGCCAGTGTCCGGCAGCCTCGCCTCTGTCAGTGCGCCCCAGGGCAGCTGTGGCTACAATGTAGCTTGCCATCGCCAGTGTGTGAATGTGTGTGTGAATGGGTGAATGACTGAATGTAGTGTGAAGCGCTTTGGGGTCCTTAGGGACTAGAAAAGCGCTATACAAATGCAGGCCATTTATTTATTTTAGTTCTGAGAACGGTGCCAAAATATTAAAAGCCTTTACTAATTAAAACTTGTACTATTTTAACGGACATATTTGCACCACTTGACCAGTGACGCCATTTAGAACCAAAGTTAAGGCAGAAACACTATTATTCATGAGCCTATATCTGTACTGGGATGCACTCAAAACCAAGTTTGTTAAATGAAGAAAGCTGTCAACACAAGTGACTCTAAGACTCTAGACAAATTTCCAAATTAAAGCTAAAGTTATTTATATTGCTCCTTTCTCCACTGTTATGATGAAGAATGACAGGAGCAGTTTTCCAAACTGTAGATATTAAAATTATACATAGATTGAAAATATGAGTTATTTGCTGTGAAATAACTGCATCTGGAATGGGAATGTCAGAGATGGGAATAAGGCGAGTGTTTGTACATACAGTGTGCATGCATTCTGCATTTGCATAAATGTTTTAAGACAAGCTCTGGTTGATTTGTGGATTTGATGCATATGAGCTTGTGGCTGTTCATGCTTGATGTGAAAAGTAGGTGAGTCGCTATGAGTAAAGCAGATGTGGTTGATTTTCTTCTTGTGTGAGTGGGTGGCTGGAAGTCTGCCTATGTATATTTTCCTTTTTAATTTTCCATTTCTCTTGGGAGTAAGATGGGTAGACTTCACCTGCTGCTACAGAACAAAGGTTAAAGCAGTTCAAAATAACTTCCATTTGGGACCATATAACAGGAGGATAGTCTTAAAATAAGTAACCTTCAAACAACATGTTTCAGACAGAGAATGACCTGAGATCTCCACCAAGGCAGAGTATAAGACCCCAGTATAAGAACATATAAAACACAAGAAGCTGGAAATGAACAGCAGAGACTTTGTTTTCTAGAAATGTAATTTAACATATGTACTGTCCAGTCTACCGGTCTTTGCTGAAAGGTGGGCTGTTTGCAGAGGTGTACCAGAGGTACTGGTGTCAGTAGATAAAGAGCCACCATGCACAGGAAGTCTGCTACAAATGTTACATTCCCAATATCAAACCACTCCCGAATCACAGATAAAAAGCACAAAAAAGACTTTTGCCTAATGTTGGAATGTTTGTTACACTTTGCATTTCATTTGAAAATCAATATCTGACAGTCTGGAGAAAGAGTGGAGAGGCGCAAAATCCAGATGTTTAAAGTACAGCCTGAAGTTTATGTGGTCTGGTGATTTGGGACACCATGTCTTCTGCTGGTGTGGGTGGTTGGTCCACTCTGCTCCATCAAGTCCAAAACCTGTGGAACCAGGAGATCGAGTGCACCGTCCATCTGGTGACAACCTTCATGGAGATGCTGATTTCCTTTAGTACCTGTTTACCAAAACTACTATTAATGACTCACTGGCCATGTTAATAGTGAGCTTGATTAACCAGCCTGAACCTCATGGATAATCTATAGAGTTTGGTGGGTATTTTTAGTGCCATAAATTAGATAGAAGCCCAAAATACAGAGAAGTTCGATGCAGATGGACTAAAACTGCTCCACAAAGAGGGAGAAAAGACAATTTTGCGACTAATATAAAAACAAAAGGCTTTTGGATCCACTAGGAACCCACTAAGGTAACGTAAGAATCCAGTGAACACATCAAACACTTTCCTGAATCTTTCAGTGCTACTGTTTTGACTTCTAAGCATGTGTTGCCCGTGGAATTGAGAAGCAACAGTCCACCTCTAAATGGCAGATATATTTCAGGACATGAAGCGTCTGTGCTTTCTTAGAGCTCGATCATCTTTTTTTCTTAGGCAGGTGATAAACATAACTGTGTAAAGAAAACACGTCAGACACCTGTAATCCACTCCTAAATGTATAATATGCAGAATATGCCCACTCACTTTGCCTCACTGCTATTCTGAAACTAAATTCAATGATACCTGTGTGTGTGTGTCTGCTGTTTTCATCAGCCATCTTCATCATTTCTCTCTCAACGCAATAAAACTGGAATGTAATCAAACACATTCACCACAATCTCTTTGAAATTCCAAGCAGAACACTTTCTTTCTTTTTTTTTAATCCCTTCACCGTCACAAAGCACTTCTTGAGCTGTCGTCCTGTCACGGCCCGTTAAAGCGGCCTCACAGGGATGCTGCAGATGCCTCCTTTAATTCTGACTTGTCATCAGTTATCAGATCAGATCTCCGCTCTGATGAAGATTCAGGGCTCACTCCACATCTTGGTTAAAGGGTTTCCTTTTATTTGCATCAAAATTCAAAAGCAAAAACATGGAGCTAAGCCCAATCAGGCCCAGCAGGGCTAATTGCCTCTAAGAGAAAAGCAGTGGCAGTCTTGTTATTACTAATTTTTAGTTATGTAAAGTAGTCGGCCCTATCAATGATTTAAATTGACGCAAGACTAATGAGAATATGAGTACGAATAATGACGGGAGATTTCAAGCACTGCTGAGCAACATGTCAGAATTATCAGCCCGCAGTCACGGAGTGTAACTACATAATGCAAGAGTTGTATTTTGCTACAGTCTGGGGGGCTTTCTTTGGTGTTTCCTCCACTTCTTCACTCCTCTCATAGTTGTAGTTACTGCTTCCTTCTTCAGGCACATTTGACATATTTAAAAAAAATGTTTGTAAAGTCATTTAAAGTAAATCTTTTCTTTTTCTTTTCAACTTTTTTCACTTTAGCACATAAAATATTTCTTGCATTTTCTAATAGTACAAAAACACTTTGAAGTATTGTTTACTTTTAATGATCTCTTTTAATTGTTATAGTTAGTGTTGTAGCTGATTTTCAGCATGATTTGGTGCACCAGCCTATTGTAGGGACAACACATATAATCTAACATGCATGTGTTTGGGTCTTGTCAGGTGGTTGGAGTACCCAGAGTGCAGCGAGAACATACAGAATACACAAAGAAAGGCCAACACTAACCAGGGAGCTTAGTGCTGCAAGGCCACAGTGCTGCGAGGCAACAGTGCTGCTTGTATGTGCAGCCTGAAAGAACACATTGCATCGCTTTTTGTTTTTTACCTCCAAATTTTGCACATCTACTCTAACGGGGAAAAAATAAATCTCTTTCAGAATCTCATTCAACTTGTGAACATCTTAAATTTCTTTAATATGCAACACTTGAATGTCGTCGTAACATTGTAACAGACGCTAAAACATCTCCACCCATCTTTGAGCTCTTTAAGATCAGTGATTCATCACTGGCTCACCCTAATGGGCCCAGACACTGATTACAAGTCCCGCCTTAAAGAGAAAGCAACAACCCGTCCGACTCAATTTCCTCGCTCACGCTGTCAACTGCAAAAGGGCTCGTGCTCTTATTAGAGATGGACCGATCCGATATTACGTATCGGTATCGGTCCGATACTGACCTAAATTACTGGATCGGATATCGGAGAAAAATAAAAAATGTAATCCGATCCATTAAATATCACGAAAGCACCTCACAAAACTTGCAACACCCCGTAACTCACCTCAGAACGTTAGCACGTTGGAGCAGTATGCATCACGTGATAGAGCGGCTGTGGCATGCGGGACCTGTCGGTGGTCTGGATAGCATGTGGAGCTTCGCTAGCAACCCGGCATTTCATCTCCGATAAAGTTATCCCGAGAGAAGTAAAGCAAGTGTGTAAGTCCATCTCTGAATGTTTGTAAAGCATTCCTGCGTTAAGCTTAACAAACGACTGCCTCTTCTTGCTGCTACTTCAATCATGAAACTGCTTAACGATCAGCTGATCGGCTTTTCTGTCGCGAGTCCGTGACTCTAGTTTGCTTTTGGCCCACTTTGCACCAGAAAGAGGAAACCAGCGGCTGAACAACAGCAGCACGTTTAAGCTTGATCAGCTATTGTTAGAATGTATTTAATATTACTTTCTACTCCAGGATCTTTTTCTACGTAGCTGACGCTGGTAACTGTGCAGGGGCGGATCTAGCAAAGTTTAGCCAGGGGGGCCGATAGGGCATGAACAGGGAAAAGGGGGCACAAAGACATACTTTTCTTTCTTATTCTCATTTAAAATGTCTAGCTTTTAATAAATAATTATCTGACACCCAAAGTTTTAATTTGATGTAAAATGAATAGAAGTCAATTACTGTATATAGTAACTATTAAGTCTAATATATATACCCTAGTAAGCTATAGTACTTTTTCCTTTGGGAAGGTACCATCTGTGCAGTCTGCAATTTTGTTGAAGAAAGATGTTGAATCTATTTAATATTTCTTGAAAAATAATTGATTTCTGTGCATTTTTTTTTCACACTGCATCAAATTAAGGTTGATTACGTCGATTAAGCATCATGAGGTGGAGCGTGAGGGGTGGTTCCCTATTTTTTATTTATTTATTTTTATTGTTGCTGGGAGTTGGAACTCTATTAGTTAGGTTGCTTAATATTTATGCTAAGTACTCTTTAAAATACCAGAATAGGGAGGATGGTGTAGGTTTAAGTTTATTAGATTGATCAGTATTGCTGAACTATGAAATATTTTTTTTTGCATACAGGTATAACAGAATAGCTTTAGTGTAGTTGTTGTTTTAAACTTGAGTATGAACTTATACAAAATGCAGCAAGATATTTAAAAAACAGTTTTGTTGATTAAAAAACACTATATCGGATTCATATCGGTATCGGCAGATATCCAAATTTATGATATCGGTATCGGTATCGGACATAAAAAAGTGGTATCGTGCCATCTCTAGCTCTTATCCAGTGAATATTTTATTTAAATATCTGATGACATATTCTACATCTCAGAAATAAAACCTGCACTCTACAACTGCTTGAATCACTAGAAAAGTGTAAGCGATGATTAAGAAATGTGGTTAAAAATGGTGTTTAGAAGTGACATAAATTTGATTTACAATCAATGAATACATCAAAGAGAGGATGTAGAGTGAGGAGCAAAGCATGATTTTTTTTAAAAAGGGTATCAGTGCAGTTATATGAAAGGTCATATCGGTAGGGTATATTTGATTTTAATACAACAGGGCTGGACAAAGGACTGACAGGAGGGCAGGGAGAAGAGAATGGTCGGCTAATTCATGTGACAGCTATACTTGACTTGGAAATATGGGTTATAAACACTTCAGCTTGGCTCCTCCTCTCATCACCATCCTACAGTGTCCTCAATACCTCGATAAAGAGTTGACTGTACTTAACAGAGACATTGAGGGCACTTTTTTAGTTTTGGAGCTAAAATGAATCATATTTCATTTTAAATGTCGAGACAGACCGAGGCATGAAACAGCTGTCAGACTGAGCTGACATTTCAAGTGTGACACTTTCTCCCAGTGGGAAATGGACCATAAAGCTAACTATAGTCTGACTTAAATACTGTTACCTTAGATGGAAGACAGGATGACAGACAGATGAGCACATGTGAGTGCTTAGAATTAGGACGATAGAGGGATCTGTGCTAGACTTGGATTCTTTAGGTTGGTAATTTTCATTACATTTTTTAGTTTTTTAGTAAAATTTGATGGAACAAGTATTTTTAGGTTATATTTAAGTTTGTTTTTTTCAGCTCTAACAATGATTTAGATCATTTCATTATGAATCATAATCTTATAAACAAAGTGCATAAACAATAATAGCTAATATATGTAAATAGTTTCATTACAGAAGAAGAACATTATAAAAAGTAAAAAGAAGAACGTTCGATAACGTGGCATCAGTGTGAAAAATAACCGTGAAACAGATTGAAGAGTTAATTGGTTAAATCTTCCAATCCAACTTTATTTATAGCACTTTAAAACAACAAAGTAGACCAGAGTGCTTTTCAATAATAAAACAGATAAAAGTTTAAAACCATACACGAAGCAGACAAAGAAATAAATATAAATTTAAATTAATACATAAATGAAAATGATAAAAATAAATCAGTATATATATTAAATATTAAAACATGAGTAAGATAGACAATAAAATATGCAATAAATAACATTAACAAAATAAAAAAGATTAAGAGCAACAGCTGACTACAAACTGACTACAAACAGACTCTGGTGCTACTCCTAAAAAGCCTTTGAAAAAAAGTGCGTTTTTAAAAGTGATTTAAACATTTCAAGTGTTGGGTCAGCCTAATACGCAGGGGCAGTTTATTCCATAATTTGGGGGCCACAACAGCAAAAGCTCGATCCCTCCAGTGTTTCAGTCTCAACATGGGGACAGCAAGGAGCGACTGGTCAGTTGAGACCTTCGTGGAGTGTATCGGTGCAGAAGGTCTGACAGGTAAGAAGGAGCCATTTAAAACTTTAATAATAAAATTTTGAAATGAATTCTAAATTCAGGCAACCAGTGTAATGAGGCAAGAGCAGGGCTAACGTGCTCACGTTTGCGTGTCCCTATCAGCAGGCGAGCAGCAGCATTCTGGACCATTTGCAAGCGTCTTAAAGTTGTGAAACAGAAATTTGCAGTGAACAGAAATTATTATGTAATTGTTGCTTGACACAAACATAAGAAACACATTTGAAATAATAAATGTAAAAGTTCATCATCGTGTCCAGGACACACCTGCAGCATTGCATCCAGGATCCACACTCCAGTCTCACTTCCTCCCTTCTTGCTCAGGTCTGAAACTTATTTAAATGCTGTGCTTTGAATTTTCCTCTTTATTTACTCAGATTACTTCTCCACACTCTGGAGTTCAATCAGGCACGTGCATAGGGGGGGCTAGAGGGGCTTGAGCACCCGCCCCTTTCCTGATGGGTGCCCAAAGTGCCCTTTTGTTGAGGCAACTTTTTAGAAAAAAATAATTATTATTATTTTTTAATGTGTGTGTGCGTGCGGAGTCCTGTCTGTGCCCCTCAACAATAATATTTAACTATTAATCACAGTTTTGCTAAATAAAAGGATTTGGCTTGCATCAGTCACATGATCACATTTAACCAATGATCGCCCTTGACGGCAGAACGCGCTGGTTACGAGCCGGGAACGAGCTCACAAAGAGCACGCGCATTTTTTGCGTTCTGGAGCTGTAGGAGAAACACAAGTTAACTCAAAGACACAGACTTACTATATTTCTTCCATACAGACTGATGCGACAAAACCAGTAAGTAGGTGTATACCTGGTAAGGACATGAGGAGGAAACAGTAGGAGCTGTGTGAGGCTACTAAAGGCAGGGCTATAACATTTTTCTGTCATCATTTTATTATAGATTAAGTGCAAGAGTTGTTAGGTGTGGATAATTAGATTATAGTTTATTGCAATAGCAAGTTGTGCCTTGTTCTCAGATAGACAGCAAGTGGAGAGTCCATCCATTCATCCATTCGCTACCGCTTATACTTTTCAGGGTCGCGGGGGGTGCTGGAGCCAATCCCAGCTGTCATAGGGCGAGAGGCGGGGTACACCCTGGACAGTTCGCCAGTCTGTCGCAGGGCTAACACACAAGGACAGACAACCATGCAAGTGGAGAGTGATATATGAAATGATGGGATGGAAGGAAGAAGAGAAGCAAAGAGTGATTCACAGGCAGAGCCTAATTTATTTCTCACAGTGTTTTGTTGCCTTATGGTTCCAAGTGCTGTCACCAATCTTTGCATTTTGTTATTATCTCATGACACTTGTTTAATCAGCTACCATCTCTCCTATGGACTTTTTAATGTCTACAGTCTCAGATCAACACAGCCCTGCCCTCCAGCACTATCCACAGCAACCCCTCAACAGCACCCATCAGGTAAAACATCGGCTACGTTTGCTTTGCCTTGTTGCCTATTAGATTCTTGATGAATGTGTGTTGTTGTTATTCAGCCTGGTTCAATGTGTCCCTTTTTTAACTTTGAGCACCCGCCCCTTTAAACCTCTCTGCACGGCCCTGAGTTCAATTCAGCTACGGCTCTCCTGCTGCTAAGAGCAGCCAGCAACTTGCCTCCACATGCTTAAAATCTCACAGCCCCACAGTAATTATGCATCTTTTGCTACAGTAACTTATATATTTATTTATTTATATATTTATTTATTTATTCATTTTTATTAATTTATTTAATTTTTATTTAATTTTTACTGCATATCTTTTTAATTTCTATGTAAACAAAATTATGCCCTTGGCGGTTCAAGTGGTACAAGAGGTCTTTTTTTTTTTTTACTTTGAATCACACAAAACTCAAAATTCTATATTTAATGAAAAAGCCAAATTTAAGGAAAGTCATGAAACATAATGTGATGGGTTTTGATTTAACAGAGTTACAGGGTTTGGGCCCCCTTGGAGGCTCTAGTTTATGGCAGTTCCACATCTTTCACATAGCAGCAAGCAGGGACTGCAGTGGTGGGATTATAAGGATTGTTGTAATTGAATTTAATTGAATTCAATTGAATTTAATTGAATTTAATTGAATTCAATTGAATTGAATTGAATTTAATTGAATTCAATTGAATTTAATTGAATTTAATTGAATTTAATTGAATTTAATTGAATTGAATTTAATTACTCACGGTCTCCGAAAAGATGACTAGAACATGTTCTTCAGGTGGCCAACTTAAACCAAGGTTTAATTAGCTTCTTTGAGAAAGTATATGACTAGGATAACCATTTAAATAATCTTTAAATGATGATATAATTTATTAATTTGAAAATCCCAACACCCAAATACCTGGCCTGCTTGTTTGAGACAGAAGCTGAACTTTTTGGAAGGTCTGTGTCCCGTTACATCTGGACGAAAGCCAACACAGCATTTTAGAAAAACAGCATTGGTAGTGGCAGAGGCAGTGTGATGGGTGATTTTCTGCTTCAGGAGCTTCATGGCTTAAATAATGGAACCGTGATTTTTGCTCTCTGCTAGGGAATCCTGAAGGAGAATGTCCAGCCTGAAGCTCAATCACAAGGACCTTCTACAGCACTGTCAGCTCTCTTAGAATAACTGCCTGTCTCCTCTTTGCTATTGAGATGGTGCTGAAGGAGCTGGACTATAAGTGCAACCTCTGTAAGGTTCAGATATCACCTCATGCTACCAGCTGTGACTGACTCCAGCCAAACACAAAACTAGTGAAAAAAACAGTCAGCACAGATGAAGAGGAAAAAGGCCTCAGTGGCCTCCACCTATAAAACTGTTTCTGTTTTGGTGGATTGCACTTATATATTGGCCACTAACATGCAGGCTATTAAAAACTTTGGGAGTGGAAATTATATTACTTCATATTAGTTGACAAAAGCCTAAAAACAATGTAAGTACGGTAAGAATAGTTTCAAATTATTTTCATGTTGCATTAATGTGTGCGTCTGTACATTACCAGTCAGCTAGTAAGCCTTTCCTGGGATCCATTGGTGGTGGCTCCATCCTTTGGTGCTCTCTCTTCATTGCATTAAATGACTGCATGAGTGAAGCAACTGGAAATTACTCTCGTGATTCTTTCTCCCCTATTTTCCGGAGTGCAACACTTACAGGCTTAAATTTAAGAGCTTCAGACTCACTCCTAATAAAAAACCCAAATTTCAGATTCACCTGACTGAACTGGCCACTGACATCATGTTGTGTCTCTGGGTCTACACAGATATAAAAGCTGAAATCTTCAAATAAGTTCAATCTGTAAACACGTCACATATCGACATCAGATAATCTTCTCAGACGATCGACCCCAGCCAAACCTCAGATCACCATTTTCCTTCCAAATGTCAGGATATAAAATGGCCTGATAATCTTATGGTGTGTCCCCAGCCTGAGAATAGATGAGCTGGCCTGTGGGTCAGTAAGACTGTTCTGTTACAGAAAGGTTTAAAGAAGTCCTCCTGCTGTGAGGACGCCTCTGCTAAAATGTGAGGATTTGAGATGTAAAGAAAGAGAAAATGTCAGTAAATCAACTCAAAAACAAACTTTGTGGAAAAGTCAACAACCTATATTACCCTATTTCCTGTTCATTTCATGGAATTGCAAAGCATTTCTGCACCAAAGCATTTCTGCACCAAAGCATTTTTGCACCAAAGCATTTTTGCACCAAAGCATTTTTGCAATGCATAGATTGAGAAATAATGATGAGACCAGGTTTGGCCTTTCACAGGAACAATTTGTCAAGAGATTCAAGTCAGCAGTACAAAAAATGTTTTTATGGTATACACTTAATATCACAGAGAAGAGATGAATATATATGATACATAAGATATCCCCACTTCTGATTTGAAGTTTTACTAATCTCACACAGTCCTTTATATTCCCTTTTATCCAATGTAAATTCACAAGATAAGGAAGCACAGCAAGTCTCTGCATTAACCCGCCACAGGAAAGAAACACGCCAGCGCACTTCTAGTGCCTGGATAAATGGGGAGGGTTGCATCAGGGCCCCCCCCTGAAGATTTTCCACTGGATGCCCCCTGCATCCAGTGGAAAATCTTCAACAAATCAAACATGTGGCAAGGCAAAGAGTAAGTGATGGAAATTCAAAAAGGAAATAGGAGGAAATATAGGAAATGATAGGGAAGGGCTACTCTCCCAGATGAGTGGGTGCTGTCCTCTGGACAAGGAGACGTGGTGGTAGAATGAGAAAGTGCGCAAAAGCATTCAAAAGAAGAGCTTTGCACAGAACAACTGGGATAGTAGGGGACTTAGTAGATGGGAGTACTGGGAACCTCGGTGTATGGAAAAGAGAAAGAGGTGGCAAAGGTAAAGGAAAAGGCTTGTAGTTGTGACCAGACAGTTTAACACGATCTTGGAGAGCGAGAGGAAGTCTAAAAAATACTGTGTTATTACACTGGGATAAAGTCCATGAGTCACACCAGCTGTGAGAAAGAGGTTTTGAAACTATGTTACAGCCAAAACATTCAAAAAGTATTCACAGCATCCACTTGTTTCATATTTTGTCATGAATGTTAAATTTTCAACACAAAATTCTGCACACAATAGCTCATAATGACAACGTGAACAAAGTTTGCTTGAAATTCTTGAACCGTTAATAAACTTAAAAAACAAAAACATAACATGTACATAAGTATTCACAGTGGTACCTGGTTTCCTCCAGACATGACACTTCAGGCCAAAGAATTCAATCTTTGATTCATCAGAGTGGAAAACTGGGCTGTCATGTGCCTTTTACTGAGGAGTGGCTTCTGTCTGACCAGTCTGCCATACAGGCCTGATGGGATGCTGCAAAAATGGTCGTCCTTTTGGAAGCTTCTCCTCTCTACACCTGTCAGAGTGACGATCGGGTTCTTGGTCAACCTCACCTGCTCAGATCGACCGTGCAGTCAGCTCCAGGAAGAGCCTTATTAAACATCTCAACTTTTGTTAATTCAAGTAATTTTCCACGCTCCATTGTGCCTGCGTTCATGGCCTTTATTCACAGTCCACACAGTCACAATATGTCACACACTGTGACATATACTGTAGCTGAAAATGTGTAAATCTGTAGTACTCTAATGTAATTAAGTTCATATTGTTTAAAGGAGGAAAAAGTCCCGAGTACCTTACTTGTTAGCATTGTAGTGTGTTAGTCTGATCAGCAGATCTCGCCTTTACTTCTCTCTACACTTCGTTTGACATTTGTAAATTAAGTCTCTTTATGTTTTGTTACACAGTGCGATCAATGTTATGTTGTATTCTTCCTAACATTAGCTAATGTTATAGGCTACAAAATAATTGTAATAATTTGAATAGAGAATCGGTGTGTGTATTTCTCTGTAATGTTTGGTTTGTCTTTAAAAATGTTCAGAGATGTAGGGAACAGAAAGCATGTGGCAGGGTCTGTAGTTTAAAATCACAACATTACTGCGTGTTATGTGTACAAAAACTGTAACGGTCGGGATCTTCATCAGAAAAGAAGATTGTTGAAGAGTCCCAGTTGAAGACAGTTAATCATCAGATGCTGGGTTAGCACCCAAAGACTGGGCTTGTGAGTCCCTGCATGATATTTGAGAGCAAATGTAAATTGGTGTTAATCAGAAAAACAGTCGTATTTAGTTTGAAGCTGCAGGCTGTTTAATGCTGCCCAAACACGTGATGCCCCTGCAGTGGAAGTTAAGAGAAAATGCTATAGACTAGGAGATTAGAAGCTCCCTCAAATGGCTCCTTTTTATTGCTTATTTAAACTGTCACTTTGTCTCCTCTACCCTCAACAATAGAAACAAAAAACCCACAAAATTACCTTTGAATTGTGCGTCTGCAGGCTGTAGTAGACATCTTAGGTCAAAAATTGCATCTCCTTTCAGTTGTAAAATCATTACATACTGCTTAAATCGTAACAGAAAATCCCATACAGTCATATCTTTCATGTGGCCTCATCTTCTTTTGTGAATTGCTTGGATTCAAAAATCAATAAAAGAGAAGAAAAGGACTTTTCCCTTCCAATGTGAATATTGCACTTGTACACAGTGGCTTGCTCTCTGTATTTTCTGCCATTCAGCATCACTTTGCTGTACCCTCAAGGGCAACACAACTAATAGTCACGATCATTTACTGCTTTTATTTCAATTACATTGTTTTTTATGGCTGAAGCTGTAGTTTGTCTAGACTTACACACTAAGCACACTGATACATGGCAAATGATTCTGTACTGCTTGTTCTTCTCGTCCAAAAATGAACTTTTCCCCCTTTCTTTCTCCAGCTCTGTTGGAGAACACACGTTTCATTACTTTCAGTTGCAAAAGGAATTTTTGAATTTCTGCTTCTTCTTTTTTTCTTGAGTAATGTCCGTGTCTAATAAGCTTTCCATTTACTGGTGCACAGGTTCCCCACTTCACTTCCCAGAGGCTATCTGTCAGTCAAAAAAATCCAGGAATATTTAAAATGACATAAAATGAGTATCCGTCAGAAACTGTTGAATTTGGGTTTTTTCCCCTCTCAGTTTCAGCGTGTTGAAATCATACAGGAGCAATGGCCTTAACCTTCACCAGGTGACCATTGGACTGTAGGTTTGTAGCTTAGAGCAGTTAGAGTAATGACGATGCTGCCAGCGTGAATGCATGTATTCAATAAGAGAGGAGGGTTACTTTGCTCATGTTGTTGTTTCCAGGTCTTGCATAACTTTAATATTTTTAACTTTTGTCTGCCAGAATGCACGTCGGCAGTAATGACACCCGGTTACGCCAATCGGAGGTCACTAAAATCAATATTGAATCGGTGTGTAACTTTGCCAAAACAATGTCGGACTCTGTAGTTTTCTCTGGTCCCCTCCCCAATCAGACCAGGAGTGACATGTTTAGCCGCATGTTCTCCTTAAATTGCTGGCTGTCTGAGTGGTGTCCCAGAAACGATGTGGGCTTCATAGATAATTGGCAAACCTTCTGGAGGAAACCTGGTCTTGTTTGGAGAGATGGCATCCATCCCACTTTGGATGGAGCAGCTCTCATTTCTAGAAATATGGACAAATTTATTAAACCCCCCAAAATATGACTATCCAGAGTTGGGACCAGGAAGCAGAGTTGCAGTCTTACACGCCGCTCTGCAGCTTCTCTCCTCCTGCTACCCCCCAAAAACCCATCTCCATAGAGACTGTGTCAGCTCCCAAACAGACAAAAAACAAACAAAAAACCAGCAACAAACAACTTAAACATAAACAATTACAAAGAAAGAACAATAAAGTATCCACATCTGAACCAAAGAGTAAAACAGTGAAATGTGGATTATTAAATATTAGGTCTCTCTCCTCCAAGTCTCTGTTAGTACATGACTTAATAATTGATCAACAAATCGATTTACTCTGCCTTACAGAAACCTGGTTGCAGCAGGATGATTATGTTAGTTTAAATGAATCAACACCCCCGAGTCATTCAGAAATCTCGAAGCACAGGCCGAGGGGGCGGTGTGGCAGCAATTTTTCACACCAGCCTATTAGTTAATGAAAGACCAAGACAGACTTTTAATTTATTTGAAAGCCTGATGCTTAACATTGTCCACCCCAGCTGTGAAACTCAGAAACCAGTCTTACTTGTTATCATCTATCGTCCACCTGGGCCTTACACAGAGTTTCTGTCTGATTTCTCAGACTTTTTATCTGATTTAGTTCTGAGCTCAGATAAAATAATTATTGTGGGTGATTTTAACATCCATGTAGATGCTAAAAATGACAGCCTCAACATGGCATTTAATCTGTTATTAGACTCAATTGGCTTCTCTCAAAATGTACAAGAACCCACCCACCACTTTAATCACACTCTAGATCTTGTTTTAACATATGGCATAGAAACTGAACATTTAACAGTGTTTCCTGAAAACCCTCTCCTGTCTGATCATTTCCTGATAACATTTACATTTACAATAATTGATTACACAGCAGTGGAGAGTAGACTTTATCACAGTAGATGTCTTTCTGAAAGCGCTGTAACTAAGTTTAAGAATATAATCCACCCACCGTTATCATCTTCAATGCCCTGTACCAACATAGAGCAGAGCAGCTATCTGAACGCTACCCCAACAGAGGTCGATTATGTTGTTAACAATTTTACCTCCTCACTACGTACGACTCTGGATACTGTAGCTCCTGTGAAAACTAAGGTCTCTAATCAGAAGTACCTGACTCCGTGGTATAATTCTCAAACACGTACCCTAAAGCAGATGACTCGTAATCTGGAGAGGAAATGGCGTGTCACAAATTTAGTGGATCATCGTTTAGCCTGGAGAAATAGTTTGTTGCTTTATAAGAAAGCCCTCCGCAAAGCCAGAACATCTTACTATTCGTCACTGATTGAAGGAAATAAGAACAACCCCAGGTTTCTCTTCAGCACTGTAGCCAGGCTGACAAACAGTCAGAGCTCTATTGAGCCAACCATCCCTTTAACGTTAACTAGTAATGACTTCATGAACTTCTTTACAAATAAAATTTTAATCATTAGAGAAAAAATTACCAATAATCCTCCCACAGATGTAATATTATCTACAGCTACTCTTAGTACCATTGATGTTAAGTTAGACTCTTTTTCTCCAATTGATCTTTCTGAGTTAACTTCAATAATTACTTCCTCCAAACCACCAACGTGTCTTTTAGACCCATTTCCTACAAAACTGCTCAAAGAAGTCCTGCCATTAATTAATTCTTCGATCTTAGATATGATCAACCTATCTCTAATAATCGGCTATGTACCACAGGCCATCAAGCTAGCTGTAGTTAAACCTTTAATCAAAAAGCATCTCTAGACACAGCTGTCTTAGCTAATTATAGGTTAATCTCCAACCTTCCTTTCATATCAAAAATCCTTGAAAGAGTAGTTGTCAAACAGCTAACTGATCATCTGCAGAGGAATGACTTATTTGAAGAGTTTCAGTCAGGTTTCAGAGTTCATCACAGCACAGAAACAGCTTTAGTGAAGGTTACAAATGATCTTCTTATGGCCTCTGACAGTGGACTTATCTCTGTGCTTGTCCTGCTAGACCTTAGTGCAGCATTTGATACTGTCGACCATAATATCCTATTAGAGCGATTAGAACATGCTGTAGGTATTACAGGTACTGCACTGCAGTGGTTTGTATCATATCTATCTAATAGACTCCAATTTGTGCATGTAAATGGAGAGTCCTCTTCACACACTGAGGTTAATTATGGAGTTCCACAGGGTTCAGTGCTAGGACCAATTCTGTTTACATTATGCATGCTTCCCTTAGGCAGCATCATTAGAAGACATAGCATACATTTTCACTGCTATGCTGATGACACCCAGCTCTATCTGTCCATGAAGCCAGATAACACACACCAATTAGTTAAACTGCAGGAATGTCTTAAAGACATAAAGACCTGGATGGCCGCTAACTTTCTGCTTCTTAATTCAGATCAAACTGAGGTTATTGTACTCGGCCCTGAAAATCTTAAAAATATGATATCTAACCAGATTCTTACCCTGGATGGCATTACCTTGGCCTCCAGTAACGCTGTGAGGAACCTTGGAGTCATTTTTGACCAGGACATGTCCTTCAACGCACATATTAAACAAATATGTAAGACTGCGTTCTTCCATTTGCGCAACATCTCTAAAATTAGAAATATCCTGTCTCAGAGTGACGCTGAAAAACTAGTTCATGCATTTATTACTTCCAGGCTGGACTACTGTAATTCATTATTATCAGGATGTCCAAAAAAACTCACTGAAAAGCCTTCAGCTAATCCAAAATGCTGCAGCAAGAGTCCTGACAGGGACTAGAAAGAGAGAGCATATTTCTCCTGTTTTGGCTTCCCTTCATTGGCTTCCTGTTAAATCCAGAATTCAATTCAAAATCCTGCTCCTCACACACAAGGTCTTAAATAATCAGGCCCCATCTTATCTTAATGACCTTGTAGCACCACATCACCCTATTAGAGCACTTCGCTCTTGCATTGCAGGCTTACTTGTTGTTCCTAGAGTATTTAAAAGTAGAATGGGAGGGAGAGCCTTCAGTTTTCAGGCCCCTCTTCTGTGGAACCAGCTTCCAGTTTGGATTCGGGAGACAGACACTATCTCTACTTTCAAGATTAGGCTTCAAACTTTCCTTTTTGCTAAAGCATATAGTTAGGGCTGGACCAGATGACCCTGAATCCTCCCTTAGTTATGCTGCAATAGACGTAGGCTGCCGGGGGATTCCCATGATGCACTGAGTTTTTCCTTTCCAGTCACCTTTCTCACTCACTGTGTATTAATAGACCTCTCTGCATTGAATCATATCTGTTATTAATCTCTGTCTCTCTTCCACAGCATGTCTTTATCCTGTCTTCCTTCTCTCACCCCAACCGGTCGCAGCAGATGGCCCCGCCCCTCCCTGAGCCTGGTTCTGCCGGAGGTTTCTTCCTGTTAAAAGGGAGTTTTTCCTTCCCACTGTCGCCAAAGTGCTTGCTCATAGGGGGTCATATGATTATTGGGTTTTTCTCTGTATCATGAAGCACCTTGAGGCAACTTTTGTTGTGATTTGGCGCTATATAAATAAAATTTAATTGAATTGAATAGAATCTTGCCAGGTGCCACTAAACGCTACAAAGAAATAATTTATGCAGATACAGTATTTATGCATTTGGGGCATCAGCAACATAAACATTTATGCCATACTGAATTTATTATAAACACAGAGCGTCACCATTCACGCCTCAGTCCCTGTGGAAGTTAAAGGGCAATGTGTGAAACTGTATAGGCTAAAGCATCATCATAAACTGGCGGCGTGTCAATAATAGTGCCAAATGCTGCAGTGACTGCAGAGATATTGACTGCAGTGACTGCAGAGATATTTCATGGAGCAATGGTCCAATTAAACTTAAACAGAAGATTAGCAGTGTGACCTGTACTGGACGCTATGATGTCATTTAAAGTAGCTTAAACGCTCATTAACAGTGCATGTCGGAGTAGCCGGTGCATGTTGTTTTTTCACCAGACACATGAAATTTGGGTTCAACAGACGGATCCATAAATGTGCAGCTTTATTAGGCAGAATACTTGTTAGTGGTCCGTAACACCAAACCAGTAAGAAGTACGTAAGGAGCTTAATTAGACTTAGCATTGCAGAAAAGGCTGAACCAGTTTCAGCAACTTTTTGTAGGAAGATATGATTTTGTTTTTGTCTGATGCTGTGTGTACCAGAAGCACATGTTTTGTTTTTCCAGCCTTTCCACTATTCACACATTTCTTTTGCTTGTATTTTTTTATAGCTTCATAGAAATAAAAACTAATGGAAAGCTTTGAAACTACATTTAGACATTTCCCCCAAAATAAAAAAAAGGAAATGTAACAATTTAAATATGTTTGTTTGTTTGTTGTTGTTGTTTTTTGTAATTATACTCTGACCACCAAACCCAGCAGCACCATCAAACTTACTGGCCATGCTCATTGGCTCACAGCGTCAGTATGCAAAGGCTGCTTTCTTTCCTTCCCACCTTTACTCTGCCTGATATCATTACTGCTGTGTCCCCAGGAAAGATAATGATATGTACATCTATTCAACCTGGCTGACATGCCTCACAGGGAGCTCCCCCTCTCTGCTTCCTCAAACTCTCTCCTCTTTCTTTGTATCCCTCTCCTCTCAGCAGACATGGAGCATTTGTTATTTGTCCCCTAACCTACTATGTTTCCTCTCACAATGATTTATAAATAGCGTGCTCCTTAGCATATCAAAAGACACTGAAGCAAAGAGGGAAGAGTGGCAGGAACGCAGGGAGGGAAGAGACAAAAAGATTTTAAAACAATTTATGAAGTCGAGTGTCGAACACTGTCACTCAGCCTGCTTGTGTAGGTAACATGGAAAGCTGCGCTTCGCTTTGAATCTTAATTCACAGCTTAAGTCTGTAATAGGTGCGTTTCAGTGCTGATTGATGGGCTGTTTTCTTTACAGCTGACATGTTGTGTACATTTGAGCATGCCTTGAAGTGGGCAGGAGACAGTGGTGTGGTGGCCAGCACTGTTACCTCACAGCATGGAGGTTTGAGGTGTTTCTGTGTGGACGTCGTGGGTTCTGCCGATGCAGTCCAAAGACATGCAGTTCAGGGTGTACCCTGCCTCGAGCGCTGTGACAGCTGGGATAGGCTTCAGCCTCCCCTGACCCTAAAATTGGATAAGCACAAGTGGATGGATGGAAGTGGCCACGCTTTATAACATTTATATAATAGAGACAGTGAGCGTTTCATTTCTGCATACAAGAGTTACTAGAGTCATCCTCGACTCCAGATGAAGGCTTTGGGATGTGGTTGAAAGTGTTTTGGAAGTTTTTCACGGTGAGGAAGGAGCTGTCAAGACTTTCAGGGCTTTGGATCAAAGAACGTCTTGAAGATCTACAAATAATTGACACCACAAGAGAACTAAAATCAAAAGCGCTGCAGTCCACTGACAACATTTACAAAGTGGACCTTTAAATCCAATTTTTTGTTAACCTAGCAAGTAAGACAAAATCTGTTAACTCCTGAATCCGTCTTTGTTAATATGAAATTGGATGTGTCAATAGGTGTGTTTTAATGTAGGTTTTCTTACGGGTATATGATGCTGTTTAATATAATCATTTTGAACAGCCACCGAGGCTTCTGACACTATGACTCATCATGCCTAACGATGCCTCATGGCTGTAAGCATCTTGCTGGGTGGTGTGTTTAAACAAGCGAGTACATAATAATCTCATGTTCCCTGCAGTTTACATCATATTCCTACAGCGTCTGCCTGTTTACCAACATACATCGCATAGCAATGCAAAAATTCAGATTATTAACCATTGCATGTGTCAATAACAGTGAGGTGGTTATGAAGCATAGAAAGAAGAGTTTTGCCGTTGCAAGCTGGATTCAGGAGAGACTCCAACTGTGTTATTTCACTGTTAGATGTTTATTGCAATAGTTCGCAAAAAAGGAGAAAGTAGTAGAGTAGACTTTTATCATTTATGACAAAATCAAAACGCTCCTTTTAAACCAGTAACACTGTGACTCTGTAGCACTGGTTTTCTATCACTTGCTCGAGGTACTGATCTTAAACAGAGTGCAGAAACAATAATACAGGTTTAATCAGTAACCTGCGATCTTGTAACAGATGTTAGCATTTTTAAAATCCTCCACAAGCAGATGGTACAAACCTGAACCCCCCTCCAGTCAGAAGGGCTATTTGCTGACTAGTCCAATAAAACTGTAGGTATGTATGAACCAGACTGTGACCCAGTATCAGTGCACATGTGAACAAAGCTTCTGTGTCTTCATGTGGAAACTGGGGCCTGGACTGATTGTTAGCTGAGCAGCAGGCCGAGCCTATCGGGACACGGAGGTGCATCTGAGCCCAATTAACCTCTGTCTGTTTCTTTGTGTCTCTGTGGATGCGGGAGATGAGCTTTGGACTGAATCACGACTGGCTCACATGCTGAGTGCAGAACCTTGAAATGATAGCCTAAAGAAAGTGTCATTTTTTTTTCCTTTTCAGTCATTTACGCTGGTTGGTTGTTACTGAGCACAGTTTCAGCAGCTCATTGCTCTGTGAAGCTCTCTGTGACACAAACAGTGGTGTACTTCATGTCACGATGCTTGTTGCTAAATGAAGGGCTATTAACACTAAAGATGTACATAGTCAGTTATTGTTGTTTGACACTCTGCTGCTGATAAAATCTTTCTAACTGCTTTTTAAATCAATCGTGATCTGAAAGTTCTCAAAATGCGTCTGAATGATTTTCATTTATAATGTATGAATCATGTAGTCTATAAACTTTATTCTGTGGCATAGAATTGCATATTGTTTTTCATCATTTCACTTCCTAGTTTGTTGTTTATAAGGACTAGAGTCCAAATATATTTCAAAGTAGATCTTTCAGCTCTGAAGGACAAAATAATCACCAGATATGATCGAGCTATATTCATTTTGCACAGAAGCCACATGCTTCAGAAGAAAGTCAACTTGAGTTGCAAATACACACGAGGTTTGTAGGATGTTCAACACAAATTGTCAACAATCCAATGGAAAAACAAATGTTAATATTGAATTAGAAATTCTAGTATTTGGTATTCGAGGTATTATAGCAACAACACTGTGCAGCACTGTCAACAGAGTCACTGACCAATGCAAGGACAACAGCACATGTATACAGAAATGAGAAAAGCAGCAACGTTCCCGTGGCTTAAATTATGAATGCTTTGACTTTGCCTTCTATCTGCTTTGACCAGGGCTACTTTAGCCAAAGACTAGACAGGCAGGAAGAGAAATGGAGGACAGTCGTGATGGAGCGACTCGTGGGCTTAAATCTGCTGTAACCCTTCTTACCCACCTCTCTGGCCTCGCTTCAAACCTCATAACAGATGTAACCAAACCTCTGAGCTATAAGAGGTATTTTGTAGCCCAAAAGAGCTGTGATGATATATATCACAGGGTGTCACTGGGTGGAGATCTGTGTTCATATGTGATGTACAAGACGTGATGTCCAGTGCAGGTCATGACCTCTATCTTTGGTACGTGGACTGTATGATGTCATATTTATTGGCTGATGGGAGTCTGCTGTACAAACACAAGGCTGTATCGCCTCATCCAGTCACATTTCCAGCTTACATCTTTTTTCTCCAGAACAGTTTTTCTTTTCTGTCACATAAACTTCAGCCTAAAATCACCCAGATAACTTTTTCATTTAATTATCAACATGTTATCCTACTGTTATTATGATGCTACTGAAATGTTTTTAGATGAAATGATAAAATAGGACATTACCTGCCATTCCAATTATAAATCTGCCTTCATAGCTAAACAGAAAAAAACAATCCTGTTTCTTAAACTCTGTAATGGATACAACAGGATCTATAAATAAGCTCACCAGCTGCAGGAGTTTTTATTTTGGGTTTTCATTTTTGGCAACTCGAAATAAAGCCTTCAGTTGGGCGAGCCGGGCATTCCCAGTGGCTGTATACAGTTTGTCCTCTATGATATTTATTATTATAATATTATATTTTATATATACAGTACAGATTGTGTTTTGGTTTTTTTTACTCATGCTTTAGGACTTTAGCTCAGTTTAGGAATAGGAATGTTTAGTAAAGGATGTTTTTTCTTTCACTGTTTTTGCCACATGCTGAATCTTTTCAGAAACTTGCAGAGTACAAATGATTCATCTTAAAAGCTTTCAGAACTTTCTGTAAAAAAGAAAAAAGAGGTGGATGTTACCATCTTCATCCACCAGGTCACTGGCACCCTGTCTGGTTCCTCACCACCTTCACCACCAACCCCACACTCCCCACACATCAGCAAAGGTGCATTTTAACTTTGGGTAGCAGCATTGTGACATGTTTAGCCTCGGATCAAACCGCGCTCAGTAATGGCCAATAATCAGAGGTGACTACTGAGGCATCAGTGTGAACATGCTCCTGTGATTAGTGCTGATTTTGAAGTGAGTATAAAGGCCCCTCCATTCTCATGACTCCCCATCCTGCTCTTTAACTTTCCAGCTTTTCAAATAGAGACTGATTTACATTTTCCGCAGCATGTGCTGAACGCTCTGGAAAGAAATCCAGTAGCACTAAGTGGTTGTGATATGTCAGGAAACAAATGCCTGACATGTCCATCATGCAGCTGGAAAAACTCATCAGATAAGTGTTCTGGTTAGTGATCTTAATCATTTTTAAATATTATTAATAATATGTTTTAAAAAACAACCTGCAGATTTTTAGCTTTTCCTCATGTGTAAACTCGTTTTCTGCCGTTTATATTGTTTTATCCCTTTGTTACTATTTCTCCTGACGTACACGTTTCCGTTGGGAAATCACGGCACTAAAGCCTGAAATGTCTGAAATTCCATAGTTATGCTATTTGCACTATTAAAATTAAATAAAATATATATGAAGAAACCCAAAAGAATAATAGCTGCAAAAAAATGAAAGCTTTTATTACTAATGTTTTTATTATTGTTTTGTTAAGATTTCCATATTTGAAGGAATGGTTGAGGCTCTTTTCATTTGTTAACAAGTAAAACATTTCATGTTTTTTTCTTTTAAACATACATCTGTAAAAATGAGTAAGGATCAGGCGATGACCCAAAAAACAAGATATGTAATAGATAAAAACACGTTACAGATGGAAACATTCAAAGACTTGTTTATTTTACAATCATTTCATTGCTTTAGTTTAATATAGTCTAAATTAAGGATATGGATAAGAATGCACATGCATAAAAATCACAACATGTATCTGATACAGTGATGTTCATGTTAATGCATCACTAATTATATGTCATTTTAATTGTAACAAAATATGTAATTATATATGGGTAGGGTGGCTGTAGCTCAGGTGGCAGAGCAGGTCAGCCACTAACCAGAAGATCGGTGGTTCGATCCCAGGCTGCCTCCTAGCGTATGCCAAATATCCTTTGGCAAGATACAAACCCTGTGTTTGCCTACTGGTGGTGGTCGGTAGCGCCAGTGTCCGGCAGCTTCGCCTCTGTCAGTGCGCCCCAGGGCAGCTGTGGCTACAATGTAGCTTGCCGTCACCAGTGTGTGAATGGGTGGATGACTGAATGTAGTGTAAAGCGCTTTGAGGTCCTTAGGGACTGAGTAAAGCGCTATACAAATGCAGGCCATTTACCATATATGGTCTGTTCTGCATAAAGGCCTTTTTTCAGTAATTTAATCTCATTTTAAACATAGTTTTGCGATATTACTTACAAAAATAAATCAAATGCAGACCTTTATTTCTAATGTGCTGATGCTTTACTTCTCACTTGCTTTTGTTCCTTTTCACCAGTTTCTGACATTTTTCTCATTGCTGAAGACCATAGAACAGCTTATGAACACCCAAAACACTACAAATAATCAGAAAAAACTGCAACTCACCGAAAACTTTTATTTTTGTGTGTGAAAATGAATTTTTGGTGGATCACCAAAGTAAAAAAAGGGTTCCTGTGTAATCCAGTGAACTTTGTATCTTCTACTGGTTTGGTACCACATGTTTCCAGTTACACTGAATATCTTTTTATATATCTTACTGATGTTGTATATCAAAGGAAAAACTCTTCAGATGCTCTACATTCTGTATTATTAGCAAAAGAAAAAGAAAGTAATGCACAGTGGTAAGATTTAAAAATGAGAAAGTACACAACACAGCAGAGGAAACACGTGGTCTACCAATGCTGAAAATTCACATACTGTAGAATAAAAACTGTCCTAACAGTGCAATCGCTGAATATCATCCTGATCAAGCTTTATCAACTAATCACAGACCAACTATTAACCTGCCTGATTATCAAAAGTTCATGAAAGAATAGCTGTCAAACAGTTTACTGATCATTTGATGAGAAACGATTTTGTAAAGTGTATCTGTCAAGACATAGAGTACATCATAGTACTTTGATAGTACTTTGATAGTACTCACTGCATTCCATAGTACAGTTGTACTTTCTGCAAACAATTTCCCACGTGTGGGACTAATAAAGGCTTATCTTAGTACAGAGGCAGCACTTCTGGATGATGCTCTTCTGGCCTCTGACAGTGACTGTTACACCTGCTAACCACTATACTTTACTACAGAGGTCAGAACATACTGTGGGTGTTAAAGTAACCATGTTGGAGTCATATTTGTCTGCCAGAGTCCAATTTGTGCTCGTAAACAGGGAGTGCTCTCGAAACACAAACATTAGTCCCTGAGTTGGTTCTGTGATGGGACCAGAACTTTTTAAAGTAAACCTTCCTTTAGGCAATGTTATTAGAAAACACTGCATACGTGTGCATTGCCGTGTAGATATTACAGCTTTATTTATCCACGAAGACAGATGATAGAGTCATGTTGTGAACACATAAAGGCCTGGATGACCTGTCACAGTATTACTGTGTTTGGTCCTAAAATAATCTTTGACACATGATGTCTAACAAGATTCTTTAGACAGTGTTGGTTTGGTCTTCAGTAACACTGTGAGGACTCTTGGAGCATTTTTGATCAAGATATGTCCTTCAAAGCACACATTAAAGAAATATGCAGGACTGCAGACACGTTCTCTACTTTTAAGATTAGATGTAAAAGTTTTCTTTTTGATAAAACGTATATTCAAGGCTGGATCAGATGACCCTGAATCCTGCTTTAGTTTTGGTACAATGAGACTAGAACATGCGATAATGTTTCTTCTTCATCCATCTCTTTTCACTCTGTGTGTTTATACACCACTACTGTATTTAATCATTAGCAAATGTCAAACTCTCTCTCTCTCCTACAGTTTGTCTCTCCCTCCTTTAGCCCCAGTGGGTTGTGGAGGATGGCCCCTCCCTCTGTGAGCCTGGTTCTGTCCTCCTGTTAAAAGGGAGTTTTTCCTTCCCACTGTTGCCAAGCGCTTGCTCGTATAGGGGTCATGTGATTGTTGGGGTTTGTTTGCTTTTTCTATTGTAGACCTTTACAATACAAAGCACCTTGAGGTGACTGTGAATTATGAATTTGCACTATATAAATATAAATGAAATGCTGTGAAACTCTCATGAGTCTAGTATGAGACAAAAGAGAGGAAATCTACTTTTTTCTCATATTAGATTTGCATCAAAATGAATTTTATGGCACACTAATCAGAGCGTGTGCCATCATTAATGCTCATTATTTCAATAAGGGAAAGTGAGCAGGCCTTACCTGAGCAGCATTACTGGACTGCTTCATGACTGGGGTGCAGTTACCTTTACGTCCAGATGAGGGCGACACATCAAAAAGTAAAAAAAAAATAAGACCTGCAGCAGAGGAAAGCAGCAGCAGCAGTGGCTGTGAGAGACAAAAACAATAGCACATGTGAATCCTTTAAAAGACATATTAGGACGCTTTATGTTAATTCCTGAAATGGGATTAGAGCACAGCGGAGTCAGGGCTTCTCTGGTGTTTGGACACAGGAAGCAGCGTTTCGGCCCACATGGCCAGACTACCAACCGACAGCTGAGACGGAAGCAGGGGGTTTGCCAACTGTCTGGCTCATTTTCTAGTAGGCCTGCTTCCCTCAGGCCACTCACAGCCAGTGTAGGAACATGTCCAACACTGTCAAATATCAGCACACTCATACACACAGAGTAATGCGCACACACTGATGAGGGGTGCTTAATTTGCCTTTTGGTGATGCTTGTAAAAACTCCATCTTATATAGATTATTGTGGTTTATGTTGTTTGTTTGTTTTGTGTTTGCTCCGTATAAAAATGAGAAATGATGACTTCCGTTTGATCTATCAAAGGACTGAGACGGCTCAGCCATTACAGTTACCTCACTTTGCCTAATCTCTTTACCAGTAAGTGTTGTTCATCATCATATCTCTGTCAAGCATGAAATGGATGCAGTATTTTTTAAAATGCTTAAGAAAAATATGGATTACAAAATTAGATCGCCTTTTACCTTGCAACGTGTCAGGGTTAGAGTCTGGACAACAACCATGCTATTTTAAGGAAACTGCAATGCAGAAATACACGGGGGAAACTTTATGTAAAAAGATAACAGCTTCTAATTTCTGAAAATATGCTTACTTGACATGTTTAGGATGAAAGCCTGACCCTACACCGGTCGTCTTAGACCTGGTCGATGTTAAGAAGTTGACATACAGGTTGAACAAAAAATGATCTTTATATTTAATCAAAAAAAATCTCATACATATACAGTGGGGGTTAGTATATAACCTGCTGAGGCCTGTGTTCTCAGAATCTTTAACCCAAATCTACTGGGATATGTGATTACTGGCTTATTATATTATTATATATTATCTATATAATATTTTAATTTTTTCTAATTCTTCTTTGACAAAGCCTGACACAGTGACCCAGCATCTCTTTGGTGTTTGAAATATGATGCAATGATTTTGTTCTTGGCTTTGCTGTAGCGATTATTAATTATCCCAAATGCACGCAGGCTCATCCACCCAGTCAGTGTGGACAGGATGAATGTAAGAGCTGGGCATTTCCAGCCATTGCAGATGTGACATTATAAAATGCACTTCAGTGCAAAATGACACAAACAAAGCAACAAAATAATACTAGAGTTGTTCAGTGTTATGGTGCTGTACAGTCAGACAGGAAGGAAATCTCTGTACCTGCCTGTGTGCATGGATGTGATAGTATAATGACTGCATGTTGAATTTACTGCTTCATCATCATCAACCTTAAATGTAAACTGTTGTTAGCCTCTGCTGCCGTGCAGACGGGCTCACATCCAGACTTCCCGGCTTCCCTTTCTTCGGCCTGCTTTTATTTGTGCGTCACCTGGCCTCGCCACCTGTTGCAAGAGGAAACCAGAGGTGAGGCTTCCGGTGAGCCCAAACGCTGTCAGGTTTCAGGTTGGACTCCCCCTCCAGTGTCAGCTGAGGAGCCAGGACTCATGATAAGATAGATAGAAGAATAATAATAGCAAGAATGTATAAAAATTTATCTGTATAAGGAGGGGGCTAACTTACCTCCTCTTGTGTCCTCCTCTAATCTGCTTCATCGAGCTCCTTCTTCCATGTTCTCCCACAAACATGCACAATAAACTTGAGCTCCTGACTGACTGATTCTCCATCACCATCTCCGTTTTTGTCTCTCTTCCAGCCCGCCTGACTGCAGCGCTCCTGAATAATAACCCCATCTCCCTCTCTCGCTCGCTTTCTCTCCCTCCTGTTTAAAATGCTGCTCACAGGCGCGCTCCCGTGCCGGGTTTTAAGCACACACACATCCCCCTCTCTCTCTCTCTCTCTCTCTCCACACGGACCTCGGGGACGCGCTCGGTCCGTGTTGCGCAGGTCCGGCCCGCTGTGACTCTTTCGCAGTGCTGCTTTTATTTTCTTAACGGCGCCAAGTCCACCCGCATGCGCGCACACTCCCTTCCTCCGTCTCCATCAGCGCTTTGATCTTGACCCCCCTCCCCCCCCCCCCCCCCCCCCCCCCCACCCCACGAGCTCACACAGGGTAGGAAATAAAAACAGGTGAAGCCTCCTTTTATTACATTTAAGAATAGAAAAATAATAAAACAAAAAATCTGAATCTGCTCGTAAATATTGAGCAAATGCAGCTGTTGCAGTGTTCGCTCACCCTAATGGATCTGGTTCAAGGTCTGGAGTATCTTTTTTCTCTTTTCGGTCTATGTGAGCGAGCCCCCCTCCTCCTCCTCCCTCCCTCCCTCCCTCCCTCCCTCTCTCTCTCTCTCCCTCTCCCTCCTCCCTCCTCCCTCCCTCCCCATCTCTGCATTCTCCTCTTTTTAGTCGTGTGGGAAGCTCCGTGAATGCGGCTGCAGAAGGAGCCAGCATACTTATGCGCCTGACACGGATACTGTTCTGTCTTTACAGGAGGGAGAGAAACACAAGCTTGCTTTTCTCCGGTGTGACACCCCTCCCCCCTCCTCTGCCATTTATTCCACCTGGATATTTTTTGTGTTTTTCCCAAAGAGAGGATTACTTAAAAAATTATCAAGTCCATTTTGATTCTTTTTTTCTCCCTTCCCTTCTTTGGACCTATGAAAGAGCGAATGTGCGGACTTTCGAGCGCCTCACTTGCACCACAGCGGACTAAAGGCTGAATAACTGCATTATTCATTTTTACGCACCGGTTTCTCTTGTCCTCACTCGTCTCTCTGGTTTCTCTCCGTTTTTCTTTCTTTCTCCTTTTGTTCTCGGAAAGGAGCTTCAATATTCTTCTTCTTTATTACAGGGGGAAAGAAACAAACAAAAAAGCATAAGAACTGATTCCCTCCCACTTGGATGAGACTGAAATAATCTCTTCTCCATTCCACTGCAAACAAAGTGAAGAGAACCACCAACAGTTTTTTGGGGGGTGGAGGGATTAGCGCTGCACGGATGGAGAATAACCTCGTGACAAAAGCAACCTGATGGGGGCATTTTGGCCGCTTCTGCCCTCTGGAGCTTTATCCCCGTGCGCAACTTCGCTGGAAACGAACCAGTATTTATTCATTGGCCCTTCGGAGGGTTGCTCAGCCGAGCTGTAGCCAGACGCACAGTGCTGGCCATCATCATCATCATCCCCTCTCCCTCCCCATTTTCTACTCATTGCTACTCCTCTTTCTCTCGATCAGTTCCCCGCCTTTAAATAAAAACTCCAAGAATGATGGACTTATTCCACCGTACTGGTGTCCGCCTTGCGCCCCTTTTCACGCCTTGGAGTCGCCGGACGCGCCGTGAAGATCTCTGAAAGCCATCTGCCTCCCCCCACCCCCCACCCCCTCTTTCTATTTCCCCTCTTTCTACCTTCTTCTACCTTTCCCCCACTCCCTCTCTATCTCCCCTGCACCCAAATGAACGTTTTCCCATGGAGGTAGTACGGCCACTTTGGGGACCGAACGAGCAGCGGGGAGATTTTTCCAAGCAAGAGGAGCCCGTCAGTAAGAGGCGCATCGGGTGAAATCGGACCTCCCTCCTTCTTCGCCTCTCCTCCTCTCCCTCCTCTGTTTCTCCATCTCCGCCTCGCACCTCCACCTCTCCGGTTTGCTCGGCTCCCTACATGGGGCTATAGAGGACTGGGGGGAGACCTTGTTGCGCCCCTATAACTGTCGGCTTCTGCTGGGCAGACTGTTTGCACGGCTCCATCCATGTCTCACCAATGCTGCCCCGTGTCTCCAGAGGGAGCCGCATTCATCACCACCACAGCTTTGGGTAAGTCCAATTTATTTAAATTCAGTCCCATAAAAAAGATCTCTCAGATTTCGTCATGTGGAATTTCTTCTTGTGTCACAGCTGCTATAAATGGGTGCAGCTTAAACCCCTCTCAGTGTGTCAGTAATGGGCACAGTTCCAATTCTTTTTCTTCTCTTTGCTGTGTGCTATTCGCTGGTATTGGAGGTGCTGGCTCCAAATTAGACCTCCCCTAGAAAAGGGAACTGCAGCCATTTGACTTTGATTATGTTGAATCTGAGAGGCACAAAACAGAGTTGTGCTGATGTCTGCGTCTTGCTTTGGGTGTCAGAATAAGATGCATAGACGTGCAGTATTTCAGGGGTTTGGGTAAGTCCAGAGCATGTGCTACTTTTTCCTGCAGTACTGAATAACCTCCATCCAACATTTCAGGCTATCCAGGATTTGGAGGCATGACTGTGTGTCAGTAACAGAGATACGCAGTTCATAGATTCTGATGAAATAGTGGGATCATTGCAAATGTGCATTATTAGCATCGTGGCTGGAATTTATTTCATACACTGAGAGTAATGTTTTCTTTTTTGTACTTTAAATATAAATCGAGTTAAATATTAAAATTGCAATGCAGTCAATCTCAAATATGAATTTTGATGGTGTGTGTGTGTGTGTGTGTGTGTGTGTGTGTGTGTGTGTGTGTGTGTGTGTGCGTGTGCATATCTGGTTTTGTGTGCATGTATGTACGCCTGCGTGTGTGGATGTTTGTGCATGCGCCTGTCTCTCTTTTCTTTTTCTTTCCAAAGGTTACTAAATGGTTTTCTGGGGGAGGATTTCTAACCGGCGAAATGCTGCTCGTACTCCTGCTGGCAGCCTTTTCTTCTTCTATCTCCGGCTCTCTCGCCTCCTCCCTCTCCTCCCCCTCAATGTCGAACGGACCCCCGATGGCAGACCCGTCCGCCCCGGACTTGCTGGCCGAGACCTGCGTCGCCTGCTCCTGCATGTCGGTGGAAAACGTGCTGTACGTCAACTGCGAGGAGATCACCGTCTATCGACCCACACAGCTCATCCCTCCGGCCTCGTCCCTCTACCACCTTAACTTCCAGAACAACTTTCTGATCATACTCTACCCAAACTCTTTCCTCAACTTCACCCACGCTGTCTCGCTGCACCTGGGGAACAATAAACTGCAGAACATTGAAGGTGGAGCCTTCATGGGGATGAGTGCGTTGAAACAGCTGCATCTGAACAGCAACGAGTTAAAGGTGCTGCGTGCGGACACTTTCTTAGGCATAGAAAACTTGGAATACCTTCAGGCTGACTACAACTTAATACAATACATTGAGAAGGGAGCCTTTAACAAACTGCACAAACTCAAAGTGCTGATCCTGAATGACAACCTCATACAGGCACTCCCCGACAACATATTTCGCTTTGCCTCACTCACACATCTGGATATAAGGGGCAACAGGATCCAGAAACTTCCCTATTTGGGTGTTCTGGAGCACATTGGACGCATTGTAGAGCTGCAGCTGGACGACAACCCCTGGAACTGTACCTGTGACCTAGCACCTCTCAAAGCGTGGCTTGAAAACATGCCCTATAATATTTTTATTGGCGAGGCCATATGTGAAACGCCAAGTGACTTGTACGGGAGGCTCCTGAAAGAAACCAACAAACAGGAGCTTTGTCCCATGGGAACAGGAAGTGAATTTGATGTTAGGATGCCACCTGCACAGCCCTCCAAAACGCCCCCAAGTACTGTGGCTCCCATAGCCACGAAAACGCCAAAAACCACAGACTCATCAAAGTTTTATGGCAATGGGATTGTGGCTGGAAGGAATAACCAGATTGTTTCCTTTCAGTTGTGTCCACAGCCCTGCAGCTGCAAAGCCCACCCTTCTGACTTTGGCATTAGCGTCAGCTGTCAGGAGAGGAATATTAAAAATCTAGCTGATCTCGTTCCCAAACCCCCAAATGCCAAGAAGCTTCACCTGAGTGGGAATTACATCCGTGACATCAATCCGAGTGATTTCCAAGGTTTTGAGGGCTTAGATCTGCTGCATCTTGGCAGCAATCAGATTGTCACAGTCCAGAAAGGTGTGTTTGCTAACCTCACTAACCTGAGGAGACTGTACTTAAACGGAAACATGCTTGAACAGTTGCACCCAGAGATGTTTTTGGGCCTCACAAACCTGCAGTACTTATATTTGGAATACAATGCCATAAAGGAAATCTTAGCAGGTACGTTTGATTCCATGCCAAACCTTCAACTCCTGTATCTCAACAACAACGTTCTGCGGAGTCTTCCTGCTTATGTGTTTGCGGGGATCCCATTAGCCAGACTCAATCTGAAAAACAACCACTTCATGACCCTGCCAGTGAGCGGTGTCTTGGACCAGCTGAGGTCACTGACCCAAATAGACCTGGAAGGGAACCCGTGGGAGTGCTCGTGCGATCTGGTTGCCCTCAAACTCTGGCTGCAGAAGCTGAGTGATGGAGTGGCTGCCAAAGAGGTGAAATGTGCCTCCCCTGTGCAGTTCGCCAACATTGAACTGCGCCTCTTAAAAAATGAGATCCTGTGTCCTCGGATGGCGAGGCCGCCCTTTATTCAGACTGGCGCCACCCCTGTTTTGACATCAGTGTCGCCTGCTGGAGTTGGCAAAGCACCACCGGGAGGGCCCGTGCCTCTTTCAATTATGATCCTTAGCATCCTCGTAGTGCTGATCCTGACTGTGTTTGTGGCCTTTTGCCTTTTAGTCTTTGTCCTGAGGCGGAATAAAAAACCGGTGGGCAGGCAGGAGGGGCTGGGGAACCAGGAGTGCGGCTCAATGTCTTTGCAGCTTCGCCGCCACAGCCACAAATCCGGCAAAAAAGGTTCTATCCCCGGCGATGACTTGGGAGGCGAGACCTTCATCCCTCAGACTATCGAGCACATCGGCAAGAGCCACACCTGTGGGATCGGTCGCTCCTCAGACTTGGATGCCGGCTTCAAATTTGCAGACTCGCAGAGGCAGAAGATCATCCTGCGGAACAGCGCAGACAAGGAGAAAGACATGCTTTCCACTCTGGAGCGCAACAAACGCCTCAGCACCATTGACGAACTCGAGGAGTTTCTCCCCAACCGAGAGCCAAGCATGTTCATCCACAACTTCCTGGACAGCAAAAGAGATTTCAACAGTATAGGGATGGGCGGATATGAAATCCGCTACCCAGAGAAAACGCTGGATAAAAAGATGAAGAAGTCGTCGCTGATAGGCGGGAACCACAGTAAGATCGTAGTGGAGCAGAGGAAAAGTGAGTATTACGAGCTGAAAGCCAAGCTCCAAGGAACACCTGATTACCTGCAGGTGCTCGAGGAGCAGACTGCACTGAGTAAAATGTAGGGACTGTTGTGTTTGATCTGTGCATTGATTACACACACTTCTACAGTATGAAGTCAGCAACATGCAGGCAGACAGACAGCCGAACACATTTCTCTGGCTCTTTGTCCTCTCGAGACACACACACGTCATTCAAACCTTCAGATCTCTCACCCTCTGCCTTCATTTCCCTCTCTGCAGCCACACACACACACACACACACACACACGCACACACACACACACACACACACACACACACACACACACACACACACATACACCTACACACATACACGCACACACACACACAGACACACACACACACAAAGCAAAAAAAGTGCCTTCTGGAAATCCTTAATGACCACTGCAGAGATGGACAAAATGGCTCCACACTACAAGGCTATTAGTAGAATAAGCGTGGATGTATTTCACAGTAAAAGACCTTCTGGATTATCAGCCACTCACACGTACGAATCCTGCAAACTTACCATAGGACACCCTTAAAAAAGCAACCAGACATAGTATCTTTTGCTGCTACTGAAATGGGTACTTATCTTCTTCGTATTTTTTTGTTGTTCTTGTTGTTGTTCTTTTTCTTTTACTGTATTTTTTTCCAACCAAATCAAAGGGTCTTGAAACAGTGCTTGAGAATATACCTCGCTGGCTTCAGCCCGTTTTTTAAAAAAAGAAAAAGAGGGAGCGCTGGTTGTTCTTTTTGCTCTGGAACGAATCATGTCTCCTTCTACTGGGATGAGATTAACAGAATCAGTGACTCAATGGATGCTACTTTGCTTTATTCTATTTTATTTTGTTTTTATTTGACCTTTTTTGTGTTGCTGGGATATCTATTTGATCTTGTGGATGCTCTCCGGAGTTGGCTGCAGACTCTCTGCCATCTTGTGTGGATTACACAGCAGTAGCAGTACACCTGCTCTTTGCCGGGAGGCTAAACAGCTCCTGTTTTCCATTCGTGGGAATTGGAGGCACCGCAAAACTCTTTTGGGGGAATGATTTCATGACTTGTTTTCTTTGTGTAAAGAGCCATGTTAAATATAGTGTCTTCTGAATGGAGTTGTGTTTCTCTTTAAAAATTCCTACTTACAGTAACTGTATGTTTTGGGTGAAATCTAATGGCACATACACTGTCAGAGGACGTTTCTGAAAAATGAAAAGAAAAAACAAAACAAAACCCAATGATTAAAAAAAGGAAAAAAAGAAAAAAAAAGAAATTACAAAGCTGCTTGCCATGTAAGCGTAACCTGGAATTTATTTTGTAAGTCTTACATTATTTGTATCTGTGGGACTGGTTTGTAAATTACAAAGAAAGACACACACACACTCATACTGTACGACGGAGCATCATCAACATCAAGAGACTTCATTGCCAGATTGTCCAACAAACCGCTAATATAATTCAATCGGTGACCCGCCTCCCTGTCAGCTCTCAATTCGTAGAAAAAGAATGAAAATTTAACAACATAGTTAATTTATTTTTCTATGCAGGGTTATTTAAAGAGTTATTGGTATTATTTAAGAAGAATAATACGCAAAGAGTGGAAAGGACTTGATAGTGTGCTGCATCTGAGCTAATTCAGTCGATTCAAGGGTTTCTGTTTCTCTCGGTCTGCTGAGGAGCGCCTGCCGGATGAAAGGTTGTGAAATGTGATCTGTGATGTTTCCTTTTTCTTGTGTCGCACGATGAGCAAGAGGCCTGATAGAGTCTGTGACGTTTCCAGCAGTTTCCTTATTCTTATATCTCCCACAGTATCTTGTAAAAGGTTTCTTATTAACATTATGCAACCAAAATAAATGTGCATTAAACTCGATATGCTTCTGGAATTGTTGGACCTGGGAGGAAAAAGGGAGGGAAAGCGAGGGCAAACCGATCGAGGCTCTAAATTGTCGGATCTGGGCCGAACCGTATCGGAAAAACAACCATGTGCAATATTAGCTCAGTCTCCGTTTTGTTTTTAATTTATTTAGTTTGAGATGATATTGTCAGGACAAGTTCTATTTCAAAATTCTTTATTCAACTTAACTCTATCCGGTCCTTATTTAAAAAGTATTGTTAAGTTAAAATTATGAGTGTTTATTGACATTACAAATGAATAGAATGTATCTTGAAAAGTATAATAAATACAATTTTCTATCAGTCATAAATCTCCTGTATATTGGTTAATTTTCTCATGTATAATCATGTTGAAATCAAGGTATTAAAATCAGCACCTCTTTGCACCGTGTCCCCCCTATTTCTTTTAAGCTCGTACATCCTCGTCGTTCTTCGAGGCTGCTTAACTTTCAAGCTTCTGCAAACCCTGCCATTAGCATTTTTTCCTTTCACAGCACACGGTGCAGCGTCTGACAGCTCAGTGTTGGACAAACTAAAGCTGACAGAACGCTGTTCTTGTTTTGTTCGTGTACAAACACTGGCTGCCCTTCAAGCATAATATATAATTGTTTAGTTGCTTAGAAAACTGCCTCTGCAACTTGGGAAAGTCTTGTTTTTTACCCCGAAGGCCATGAACCAGTTCGTGCTTTTCAAGGGAACAGTTTAAGCAACTAAAACCAAGCCAAAATAAAGTCTCCAGCGTGGAAAACTTCATACAAATATGCACATGTGCTGGTTTTTCCTATTTAGATCGCAAAATATTTTGTCCCAAACATCCCCAACTTTTTCTGTCCTTTCAGCTTTTAAGGCAGGTTTCTGAGAGAACACCTGACTTTTTGGTTTTTTTGGCAGGTGTCAAAGTTCCCTCTGTTTATAGACACCCATCAAACATTTATGCCGGTTTCATTTTAGGGTTAAAAATTCAGATTTCCTCTTTCTGTGTTAATCCAAGCTTTTGTGCTTTTGGGAAACCAAGTAGCAGAGAGTATGACTCATCCAGACGCCAGAGAATTGTCCTCATTAATTATTAATACCCATGGCAGTTATGAACTAAAAAAGGGATGTGGGGAGAGAGGTGAGAGATAGGAATGTGATATGTATAACCCTCCAAACTGTCTCCCCCATCCTTCCATCATTCTCCGTCTTTCTCATGTTTGTGATCACACTGCTCTGTAATAAAGCAGAAATATCATTTGGTGCTTAAAAAAAGGCACAAATTGGCTGGAGACGCAGCTTTTCAGTCCAAAACTTTACTGCAGTGACTTGGCTCTCGTGCAGGGTTCCTGGAAGGTCGGGTGGGGGGGTTCTCGAGGTGCCACAACACTAGAAAACGGTGAATTTCTATTGCTTTAATTTACCTCGCAAAAGATTAGCAGGACACAAATGCACGAAATCCTCACGAATGTTTATTTCTTTTTTCCTTTCTCTCCTTTCTGCTGTTATCATCCCACCTGCTGCAGAGACAGTTATGCAATTCTGTTCTGAATCCTAACTCTTAAAATCATCTCTGCTGTGCCTCACTGTGTATTTTTATCTGATGGGGTGGCTCTGCAAAAACTACGCCTTTCTGAGGGGAAGGATTTAAGGGGGAGACAGTTGGTAAAAACCCTGCTGGAAGACGTCTGTAGCATGCTTTAATATGGGGAATGGCCACAAGGGGCGCTCTAAGCTAAGAACACAGAAGTGAAATAGTGTGAGTGGACTTCAGGATCACTGATGTTTGAAGGCGTTTGGTTAAAAGAAACCACTGATGTTTTATTCTACTTGTACTCTTGCCTTATTATTATTTTTCTAAGATTTGAAGTGAACTGGGATTTCAGAGGCCCCACAACATGATGACTGTGCCTATTTATATGACCAGGAGTTAATAATAGGTGCAACCATCAGATAAATAATACTAATAAAAATGAGGAAGTAAAATAAAGTAATGCTTAAAAAAGCCCATATGTTCAGTGACTATTGATTATTCTGCATAATTATTATGCCACTGCATTCACAGTGATTTGCAGTCTGTGAGCAGCATCAAGATGATTAATCTCTTCACATCCACCACACAACACGCAGAGTGACAGATGTGAACCAGACACTAAGTCAAAACTAAGTGACCTGCTGGATGCTAAGAGGTTCACCCTCAGAGGTCCAAGGAGTCATTTTTCTATGTGCGTCAGAATATTTGTTATTTTTTTCCTGATTGAACAGAGTTGGAAAAACAGCTGCCTGAGCTTTAACTTGTGGTTGAAAAACAAACACCTCTAACTCTCACCGCAGTCTGAGTGTTTGTTTGTTTAAATCTTCAGCTGTTTCATTTCAAACTGTTTGGCTAACTACAGAGTCTCAAGCAAAAAGAGGACCTGTGTCACTATGCCTAAGAGCCACAACTACAAGTAGTGCACCAACAAAACCATATCAGCATCTTTTTGCCATTAAACATCTTAGAGTTTGTATGAGGATATAATTTATTCTGTGTCGACCAGAAAACTCTGAACCCTTTGTGCCGTTTAGCTAAAACTGCTAAACTGAGTTGCATTGTAAGGGCACAATTGGTGTTCTCCAACGACGCGTTTTGGCAGAACTTGAACGCAGCCTGAAGGTTTTGTTAGGATGCCAATTGTCAATCATTAAAATTCAATTCAATTCAATTCAATTCAATTCAATTCAATTTTATTTATATAGCGCCAAATCACAACAAAAGTCGCCTCAAGGCGCTTCATAGATACAGAGAAAAACCCAACAATCATATGACCCCCTATGAGCAAGCACTTTGGCGACAGTGGGAAGGAAAAACTCCCTGTTAACAGGAAGAAACCTCCGGCAGAACCAGGCTCAGGGAGGGGCGGGGCCATCTGCTGCGACCGGTTGGGGTGAGAGAAGGAAGACAGGATAAAGACATGCTGTGGAAGAGAGACAGAGGTTAATAACAGATATGATTCAATGCAGAGAGGTCTGTTAACACATAGTGAGTGAGAAAGGTGACTGGAAAGGAAAAACTCAGTGCATCATGGGAATCCCCCGGCAGCCTACGTCTATTGCAGCATAACTAAGGGAGGATTCAGGGTCACCTGGTCCAGCCCTATCTGCTTTAGCAAAAAGGAAAGTTTTAAGCCTAATCTTGAAAGTAGAGATAGTGTCTGTCTCCCGAATCCAAACTGGAAGCTGGTTCCACAGAAGAGGGGCCTGAAAACTGAAGGCTCTGCCTCCCATTCTACTTTTAAATACTCTAGGAACAACAAGTAGGCCTGCAGAGTGAGAGCGAAGTGCTCTAATAGGGTGATATGGTGCTACAAGGTCATTAAGATAAGATGGGGCCTGATTATTTAAGACCTTGTATGTGAGGAGCAGGATTTTGAATTGAATTCTGGATTTAACAGGAAGCCAATGAAGGGAAGCCAAAACAGGAGAAATATGCTCTCTCTTTCTAGTCCCTGTCAGCACTCTTGCTGCAGCATTTTGGATTAGCTGAAGGCTTTTCAGTGAGTTTTTTGGACATCCTGATAATAATGAATTGCAGTTGTCCAGCCTGGAAGTAATAAATGCTTGAACTAGTTTTTCAGCGTCACTCTGAGACAGGATATTTCTAATTTTAGAGATGTTGCGCAAATGGAAGAACGCAGTCTTACATATTTGTTTAATATGTGCATTGAAGGACATGTCCTGGTCAAAAATGACTCCAAGGCTCCTCACAGCATTACTGGAGGCCAAGGTAATGCCATCCAGGGTAAGAATCTGGTTAGATACCATATTTCTAAGCTTTTCAGGGCCTAGTACAATAACCTCAGTTTGATCTGAATTAAGAAGCAGAAAGTTAGCGGCCATCCAGGTCTTTATGTCTTTAAGACATTCCTGCAGTTTAACTAATTGGTGTGTGTTATCTGGCTTCATGGACAGATAGAGCTGGGTGTCATCTGCATAGCAGTGAAAATGTATGCTATGTCTTCTAATGATACTGCCTAAGGGAAGCATGTATAATGTAAACAGAATTGGTCCTAGCACTGAACCCTGTGGAACTCCATAAGGTTCCACAGGGTTCAGTGATCACCTGTCTTGGTTCCTTTTTTTTTAACAGCGTCTAACCAAATAAATACAGCCTTACAGGGGGGTTAATGTCTGAGACGGCTACGTGTTGGCTTCCGTTGTTGTCTGTGCCTAAAGTGTGCTCTCTCACGTCCCTGTGGGGTTTTTAGTTTGTCTATACATCACTGAGACATTGTGTTAATGTAAATGATCTGTTGTAGATCCGAATTTCATCGCCGAGTCTCATTACTTCACCTTTTTTCATTCTTCTTATTTAAAAATGAGCACGAACACACATTTCACATTAGTATATTAATAGCCCGTGTAGAAATCTATTTCCTGCAGTGTAAATTTGCATATCGTAAAACAAATGTCTGCCCTCCCTTTCTTATTTGTTCCAAGCTTTCCTTATGCATCTTGTGGCAACAGAAGAGAAGAATTAAGCTACATCAGTTTTTCACTGCACCAGTCGGCTTCTCATGGATCATTTTAAACAGAAGTGATGAACCAAATGCTTCTTGGTTTGGAAGCAATAAAACTTTTCTTGTTTACAAATTTGAGCTGCTAGTTTTGAACCACTTTAACCCGTCTTATTTAAATTCTTGAATAATTGTATTTTGTTCATATTGGGTGAAATATTTCAAGATCAAATGGAAATATTTGATTTTCCTTTATCATCTGATAACCATAATTCTTATAGGTTATAATGCTAATTATCATATTCTAAGGTTTTATACTTGGAGGATCACCAGTGTGGGTTTAAAACATCATTTTCCCTCACATGTACATCCTGTACTGTGCTTCCTTTTGCGTTTGGCTGACATGCATCTTTAATGACGTATGCTCGGGTTATTTTGTCAATGTGCTGTTTAATATTTTCACTCGTCATAATTAACTGTGTTCAAGTTGAGATATAATCTGGAACTGGAAATAATAACCCCGATGTAGTGATGTCATGTGGATCATCAGGGTTGGGGAAAGACTTTGAGGGATGGATTGTGAAACACACACCAGGGAACCCATCAGGTCTTCTCGTGACGTAGCCTTCTCAGGGCAGCAGCCAGTTTTTAGGGCCTGCAGGTGTCATCAGCAGATATTCAGGGAAGAGATCGCTCACTGTCCTCTGATCATTATGAATTTAGACACATTTGCAAAGATCATGATTTGATTTTGAGATTGTGTTTTTACCAGATACAGCCCATTTTTGCTTTTATTGGCTATTTTTCTACATGCAATCTAAATATGCACCAACACAGGAAGCTGGTTGAAAGTGCGTATATAAACTAGGTTAGGTTTTGAGCTGTCAGTGGAGCCACTGAAAATGTATCCAAAAGATACATGACACAAAGAGTCCACTGCGTATAGCTCTACATATTTATAATCTGATGTCTGTTTGTAGAGATTACAAAGACTTATATTCACTTGACAATGCGGGTGTTGCAAAAATCATTATGGAGTTTGAGTGTGAGAGAGTCAGTATCTGTGTGTACTGATATTTCTTTGGCTGCTTGAATTCCATCAAAATGCAGTGCTAAATACTGCAGACTGATTTACATTAGCTTGTCCTACATTACATGTACGTAGTATTGCATCTGTATCTGTATCACAGTAATGAATGCAGACTTGACTTTTGTTAGGGAAAATATTCTAAAACACTTCTTCAGTAAAGACTCAGAGAAGAGAAACACACAGAACTTCTTGCTAGCAAGGGCAGCCTCCAGACTGAGACTCGCACTAAGAAACTGCCCCAATCTTTATTTATACTTCAGTAGGTGTGTGTGTGTGTGTGTGTGTGTGTGTGTGTGTGTGTGTGTGTGTGTGTGTGTGTCCTGCTGATCAAAGGGTCATGAGAGCACAAAAGGTACATCCTTGGTCAGGAAAGGGGGTAGTCTCCCCCACCCTAGATAACATGGTGAGGAAGTCCAGCAGTTCATCTATATGTAAAGAAGCACTTAAACTAAAACAGACATAGCTACGTTAATCCTGCTGTAAAACAATAAAACAAGGTACGAGCTCTCATGCTCCCAGACGTGGGGGTGCATTCCTGTGATGCACCCCAAGCCTGCAGCCTGTTAGAGATCACACACAATTAATTATATGCCTCTAAGTATACATGGTTGAATATTTTCTAATACAAATAACTAGATCTTATAACTTAGATCATCCAACCATAGGCTCCTAGCACAACCTAGGACTCGAATGAAGTCGAGAGGCGACCGGGCCTTTGCATCCGTGGCACCCAGACTCTGGAATAACCTCCCCGTTCATATTCGCACTGCCGAGTCTATCCAGTCTTTTAAATTACATCTTAAAACTTATTTTTTTACTTTGGCTTTTGATTCTGTCTAGTTGGCTGTTTTAGCTTGTTGCGTTGTTACCTATTGTTTGTTGTCCTCTTCTATTGTTTGTTTTAACTGTCTCATGTTTTTATTGACTGTGAAGCACTATGGTCAACACTGTTGTTTTTAATATGTGCTATATAAATAAATTTTGATTTGATTTGATTTGAACTACATGCAGTATTCTACCATATGCAAACTTATATCACTAAAAGATTATACTGACTACTAAATACAATTTTCCATTGACAACTTTGATTGGCTGATAGATTTTTAAATTAAAAGGACTTCGTGCCATTAGAGGTTTGGACAGGATATTTAATACACGCCTTCAAAATAAAAATATGTGCTTTCTTTTTCTACATCTGTGAAATTGTGCCAGTGGTTTGATTATAAAGGACCAATTAAATTTTCCAAAAAAATAATTCTAAAATCCTATGAAATTATCTACATTTCAATCCAAACCCTCCCGTCACTACTGTAGTTTGCACTAAAGTGTATTTGCTGTAATTATTTTGTCTTTGACACGTTATTATGCTGTGGGGGCGCATTTGTAGCTGCGGTGGCTCATGTCTGCTGAATGCCAACAATGTTCTTAGGAATGGTACCCGGACATTTTTGGCATCCGCCACAGTCAGGCGGCCATTTGAGAAGGAATGAAAAGGGATGGTATCTCCCTGGTTACTGCAAATTACTCAACGCATCCCCTATGAGAGGAAAACAATGGCTGCCCTCCCCACCAGCTGCCTCATTAAACAGAGACAAATCCACCAGTGCTGCTCTGCTCTGGCTGCTTGGCTGCCATTTTCACACCACTTATTCACAGAAGCCAGTCACCTGTCTGTGGAGGCCATCGCAGGCAAAAGTGTGAAAAGCAAAGCTGGATTCGGAATATTTCGTGCGTGTGCCCTCCTGTTTTTACACAGAGGGATGTGAGTGTCTCATTGGCCCCTGGGGTCTCGAACCTAAAGCAACAAAGTGCAAACTTTCATCTCAGCCACAGCGCGTTTGCACTAAGCAGCGTGTGATATTTGTGCACCGTCGCACCCTTTTACTATATAACAGTGACAATTATAGCTTTAATTTAATGCATCCACGTATTAAAGAGCAGCGCTCTATTGGCTCTGCGGGGCCTATTTAGCCTCCACATCATTAAATTAATCCCATTTCTCATTTAAACTCATTTGGATACAACTTTTTTTTGCCAAGCTTTTGTCTAGAAAGGAGAATGAGTTCCTGACCAAACTGAGACGTCCACCTTGTGAAAAAGTGACACTCACTCTCCAAAAATAATTGAGTCACCTAAAGCAAAACTCTCTTTAGTGATGCTATTACCACCTGTGTCTGAGGCTAACACATTTCTACTCTCATTTGCTGTTTGAGTGCTGAAGCTTTAAATGTCTTGAGGTCGTTTGGTTTACACACTGTGTGTATTCTCTTCTGTCAAACAGACACTACAGTGTCCACTTTTAATGCAGTGATGATGAGTTCCATTGATGAAGGGTTGTCATACATGAATAAGAAGTTGAAGCCCAATTTCAACTTGTGCATAAATTGTAATTGTGATGTAAAAGTGCCACTGCTATATGTATTGAGCCACAAGTCTGCCAAAAGTTTATTGACATGTGTGTAGTTTTTATTTCAAGCGAGTGTTCGATATTCCCAGAAATCCCAGGAAAGAGGAATAATCTGTAAGAAACACTGTTATTTTGGAGGAAGACGTCAGGCTGCAGGTAGACTTACACTGTGTGTCAGACTCATTCTACACAAAACATATACTGAGTTACTGAAAAAGAAACATAATCACTGGTGTTGGTAGTAAAGCGTCCCCAGCACTTCACTGCATCTGATTATTACATTAGATTTCCCACATTTAGTGTTTTAGTGGTGGTGGAGAGCACGTTGGTCCTCCAGGTTCATACAGGTTCAGATCTGGTGACCAGTTCACTCGATTCGCATAATTTTCATCTTCATCAATCTACTGAGTGACCCCTCATGCCCTCTGGATGAGGTATTATCATCCTGGAAGACACTGCTCCCATGAGGATAGATGTTTCTCCTCCAAGACAAAGGTGACCACTCAGAACAAATTGCTATTGATTTGTAGTGACCCTCTCCTCTCAGGGTACAAGTGGACCCAAGGCGTTGCCAGCAAAATGCCCCCAAACAGCATCACGCTGCCAGCAGCTCCCCTCACTGTACTGTCCAGGTTTTTCCTGTACGTCCATTCATCTGTACAAATAAGTGAAAGTCCTTTTAAAAATGATATAAAGGGTATGAAACCAAGAAATTCCAATGCATACACTAGTGCTGAAGTTAATGAAGGCAAACTGCAATAAAAGACACCTCTAAAGTATTTATCGTTTGCAGTACCTCCTGTTCTGTTTGTGCAAATGACCTAAATCAGGAGATCAGGCTGTGAGTTAAGTTTAACAAAAGACAAACTTTTGTTTGTCCTTTCAAGCAGCTGCTGAAGCTTTTTTCATCACCATTAACAATTTGTCAAAAAATCTGCTTTAGAGCTGTACTCATTTCCTTTGTGAATTCATCACTGCTTTGCTCTATTTTGTTTTACATCCGGTTGCACTTTGCAGAAACGAGATGCTGTCAGCAGTAAGAAACTTCGGCAGGCATCACAAATCAGCTTTAGCCTACTAAACTAATAATTCATGAAGTTACGAATATTGTATCTGCAAGTCCCTCGTCTTAGTTACATAGACTCTAAATACTTATATGATATAACATGATCTATAATGTAGCTTCACATGAATGAATCTGATAATTAAATAAAAGTTTTTCTTAGTAAGCGTAACAATGTAAGAAAATGTTGATTTAGCTTTTCGGAAATAATGAATTATTGAGTCTAAAGATGGGAGTTACACATCAGCTCATTTAAGCTTTGGGTGTCATTAAAGCTCCTGTAATTTGACAGATGAGCCCTCAAAGTCATTGTTAAACCAAGTCATGTTAGCAGGCGAACAACCCGCGTGCATCAGCTGTAAGCTGTGATTAATGTGCTGTTGTTTCCTCTGGGTACAAACCCACACCTGTCTCTATTTTATAACATTGATCTATGACAGATCAATGAAGGCAAGGGAACAATTGCAGGCAAGTAGAGGAGACATGCTTAGACGTCGGGACTGCCTCTCGAGGTTACACGCTGGTCTGTGAGTGTGTCGGACTTTTGTTTTCAGCTGACGTCCCAGGGGAGCACATCAGAGGCTTTCCTTTTCCTATTAAGCCTGTACGATCAATAGCTCATCTCATCACGTAGCCCGAGCCCCCACCAACATTCAGCAAAGAAATAATTAATGTTTGAAAAAAATGTGTGAAGTAAAAGATGTACCGTTTCTTTGCTTGTTATCACTGCTGGTCCAACAACATCTGACACTACAGCCATGTTTTCTATGAGTGTTTCTATTTGTTGTTGTTTATGTTGCTAATGCATCTGTTTTCTTAGTTTCTCTTTTTATTTCTGAAAAGCACAAACTACAGCAACATTTCTATTGACTGCAGCACCGAGCGTCTCCTGGGATGCCGCCTTAAACTGTGTGTAGTTATAGCCGCAATCATCCTTCTTCCTTTCCCCAAGCCTGCCCATCAGCCCTGTTTGCCTGGTTCTGTCCATCCATCGTCTCATCTGCCCGTCTTTTCTCTTTGCTGTACCTGAGCAGAATTATGATTCATAGCCTTCTCAGATACATTGTGATTGATTGGGCTTTCCAGCTAACTAATGAATTGGCCCCTCAAGGACATGTAGAGGGCCAGCTTTGGTAATAATGTGGACTCTGCTGAAGGCAGCTCACAGGCTCCTGACACCACAGGTTTCTAAACACTACAGTGTTTATTTGGATTTGGCTTTTGCAGGGGCTTTGTTAGGCTTTCATTTTTAAATAGCTTCTAATAGCCTTTTGCATTTTGTCTTATAGTGGCATGCTGCTGTAAAATTATGTTGTGTGTGTGTGATTATATGGCAAACAACTTATTAAACAGGTGTCAGTTCAGTATTTCTATAATCCTTAAAATGCTGGGTTTTCCCTGTTAAATGTATGCTCACTGTGAAAGATGTAGGTGGTAGCTCACAGTGATGAACCTGCACCATGTTTTCACCCAACTTCAGTTCCCATCAGCTCTGCATCTTTGCTTTCTCATTGTTTAAGTTCTGAGGTCAATCATGTTGCCGTAAACGACCTACACGGCACCAAAGAGCTGACGTATATGGTGGTTAACCACAAGATAATCCAAAGGAGCTCAATAGATGTCAATAGTGGAGTCAAAAACCTAACTGCACATAATCTGCTTAGTAATGATGACAATGTGGTCACCTCAGCAGTTGTTGCCCTTGTGTGGTATGTTGGGTAGAGTAGTGGTGCAGTGGTTAGCTGTGTCAGCTTACAGCACCAGGGTTCTGGGTTTCAGATCAGGCCTGTCTGTGTGACTGAATGTTCTCCTTTTGCTGCAAAGTCCAAAGACACGTATGTTGAAAGTCTTGTTCAATATTTTGGGTTTTTTTTTCAGCTGATAGCAGTTTAATAACGATTTAGCTGTTAGGTACCTCGTTTTGTATTCCCTGAATGATTATAGATGATAGGTTTTTACCTACTGTTAACTTATGCTGTTCAAAATACCATCCAGTCACCAGGCATATCTGTCTTTCTCACATAATTGTTACACTTACCTTCCAGATCAAGCAAATGTTAATATGAGGCAAAGATAACCAAAGAAAATACAAAATGCAGCTTTTGAAAGAGGATTTTATTTATTGGGAGAGAAAAAGCTCCCCAACTCCATTAAGCCCTGTGTGAAAAGGTAACTGCCCCCCCCCCCCTTAGTAACTTGTGAACTAACTGTGATTAACTGCATTTTTTACAAAGCTCACTATGAGTAGCTGCGCATGGAGCCGGTTACTGCTCAATCTGCTGAATTAAAAACAAAACAAACAAACAAAAAACAAAAAGTTACCTACCCCCCACTCCCCCACCCCCTCCCCAAAAGCAACACATTACACCGTGATCTAACGTAGCTAACAGGAAGAAAACTCATTGACAGCAATCAGTCCTGAAAGCATTTCAAAGTTTCTAAGGGGCTCAGGAAAGGAGTGAACAGTGTTGATCCTGCTCAAACCAAAATCAGGGTTTCAGTGATTCAAGTTCCAAACTGAAATCCAATTGAAATGCTTTACATGACCCTACGGAGACAGTAAAAATCCTCCAACGTTGTGAAAGTCTCTTTGACAGCAATCAGTTATTATAGGAGGCTTTTAACAAAATACATAGAGCAAGGTAGGCTTGGACTGCTTTTTCCCTTATCAAATGAAATAATAATAATTTAAAACCATATTGTGTATTACTGTTATCGATTTCTAATGTTATTTTTATTTAACCAAATTTTTTGACAATCAAAATAAGAAATCAGGAAGAGGCCAAACCTTTAAAACGCTTTAACAACAATAGATTTCTACACAGACGTAACGTAAAAGCTACAGTGTTGCCAACCTTTTGGTGTCCATCCATTACTGTGCTGAACATGTTACACAACAGTCACCTCTGGAAATCATCACAGTGTTTCATGCATTTATCATTTGGTTTGATGTGTTGAAATCACTTGTTGAGTGCAAACTGAAGCAGCACCTGCTGTGATGAGAGTGGGAATAAAAATACTGACTAAATGCATTTCAGCCATTTTAACAGTGCTTTCACTGTAAAGGCTGCAGACAGCCAAACACGCTCAGACAGCTGTGTAGAAACACTGATTCATCACATGCAAAAAGAGGAATTTAATAAGATTTTCTTTACTTTTTAGACGTCTTTCAACTTGAGAGTTATACATGATTTGTGTTAATTACAGTTCAGTATATTGTGTTACTGTATCTGTAAAGTCACCACCTATACCTGAACAAGTGTTTCTAAATGAAACTGAAAGGTCAGCAGGACCTTAAGACTCAAACACGTCTCCTTTGTCTCCACAGCAATAAAAGGAAGCAGACAACACAGAGACAAACAGAAAATACAAATATCTATTAGAAGATGCAAATATAACCCACGTGAAGTTTGTGCAGAGGTGAAAAGTTTGAGTTCTCAGGACAGAAAGAGACCGAACAGCTGGAGACAAAATGTTCTTTAACTTTGAGATATTGAAGCTTCTTTCTTTGAAATAAAACATGAAAACATTTCATCACGCTTCATGTTCAAATGTGCAGACTATAAACAACATGTTCATCATACTGAATTAATAACACAAGTAAATGTAGATGTTAGAAGTTCAGCTTTGCTCTGGTTAGTAGGTTCACGTCAGGTTAAACTGACTTATGCTCGCTAACTGACAACATACGAGGTTTAGAGTCAGCTTTAACCTGAGGAACAGCGTCTTCAACATCCCGCAGACATTTTGCTGCATTATCAGCTTACCCTTTGTTTCATAACAACCTTATTTCCATTTTATTTTAAATGAAGACGGTTCAGTGTAAATAGGGCTGCGTCCTGAGTATGCACGGGACTGCGAGACCGAGTACAGCTCTGATGTCACCATTAAATCTGTGGATGAAATGACTGTGATGGACATGATTGTGGATGGTGACGGCTCTGCAGAGACCAGATCAGCCATCTGACACAATGGTGCCAGATCACAACTGTGCCCTCACTGTCAACATACCATGGAGCCGATTGTGGATTTCAGGCGGCCTCATTGACATCGACAGAGCCCCAGTTGAGCTGGTCAGCAATTTTAAGTTTCTTGGTGTGACCATCACAGAGGACCTCAGATGGTCCACACACACCAACAGCAAGGTTAGGAAGGCCCAGGTCTTTGAATGCTCCACTGACAGCATCCTGCTGTGCCGCGTCTGGTACAGAAGCTGCACCATAGATCAACCCAGTGAGGGAAGCAGAGAGTATCAGGGGAGGTGAGTTTCCCATCCTTCCAGCAGAAATGCGAGCTTGGACGCAGTGCCGAGTCCAACACATCAGACACTCAGCACCCAAACCACAACCTGTTCCAGGCCCGTGAGAACTCCCAGCCTGGGAAACACTATAAATATGTCCCCAGCAGGATCCAAGACAGTTATTTTCCACCTGCTCTCAGGTTGCTGAACAAATTATGACCTGTTTAATTATTTATTATTATTATTATTTTACCCACTTTTTGCTTTTGTAAAACTGTAAATCTGAATCTAAATCTATATCCAAAATAAAGTGCTCCATGGCTCCGACATGAGTGAATATTTTTCTCTTTAAAAGGAGAGCCACTCTTCCTCCTTCAAAATAAGACTCTGGTCCTACACACATGTAACCTTCAGCTGGGTTGTGTTGCATAGTTGACACTTGTAAATGCCGTGTAAGGAATAGATGCAAAATACTGAACTAACAACTAGTAGCCGCTTAAACTGACCATTAATTACAACATGAAATAAGTGTCCCTACAGTATATCAGCTGTAGGTGCATAAATGAGCAGCTACTTTGTTCATCGTTTTGTTGGAACAGTTCCTAAATATTTTATATATTATAATATAATACTTTATTTATTATAAATTGTCACTTAGAGTAATGCTCTCATTAAACATGTGAGCCTATTAATCATGACTTAATTCATTATATAAAAGCATTACTTCTCCTTAATGTGTCACTTCAAAACATGAATAGTTAAGTATTTGCTAATACTTTACTAATGCTTAACAGTGTGCAGTTCTCATAAAGTGTTAGTGAGTGTAAGCCATCAGTCCATACAAAATGGATGTTTCCTTTCTGTTTAAAGCCTTTTCATTTGGGTTTTTCAAGGACGTGACGATGCTATTAGAGGTCGACCTTAATGCTAACCCTAACCTATAGGTTAAAGAAGAGGGTGTGAAAATGAATCGCTGTGTTGTGATTTTTGGTGTGACTGATAGCATCTGTCTGCAATGAGATATTATATTTCCCAGCTTCTGAATTCTAATAAATGTCGAAGGAAATTGAGTGAGTCAATCTGGGTTTAAAGTCTTTATCAGGACACCTCAGCAGGGAGCAAACCTGTGAACACTGTGCCACAGATCGCTGTGCTCTGAAGCCTGCAGCGCTGCACACTTCTGTTGTTTATTCAGCTCCAGCTTTGGGATGATGTTGAGTGCGGCTTTCATAACCCTCAGTTTGCCTTTTAAGTCACAAGATGTGTCTTGCATGGTGTAATGTGTCTCAGAAAACAGTCAAAACTAGTTTGACAGTGTAGCTACACAGAGTGTACAATTAGCCTGTGGCACCGCTGTTTGTTCAGTCTGATACATTCAAAACGCAGCCGATGGCTCGGATCTAACTGGGAGCTTTATTAGACATGTAAGCTGCTGGTTTGCATGGGATGATGGAATGTTCTCCCACTTTGTGTGTGTGTGTCCATACTTTGGGATTTAGCATGTATAGCTCAGTTGGCAACATCATTTCTGTTCTTTGTAGCATTGTGACCCAGAAAAAAAGTGTAATAAGACCAACATGTGTGTGTGTGTGTGCAACCACAGTGTTTCCTTACCTGCAGTGCTTTCATGTTCTCATATTACCAGTTCTCTATCTCTTATCTCTCTCTTCAACAGCTCTCTTTCCCCCCCCCCCCTTTCTCTCGCTCTTGCCAAGCCAGCCGGTGTTGACGAAGCACTAGCTGTTGAAAGAGAATGACTGTGTGTGTGTGTGCTGTTGACAGAGCTGAGAGATTTAATTGACACCCACAGAGAGAATTATACAAGCTTCCAAATGCTCTCTCTGTGTCTGTTTAATATTTTGCTGCATCTATGCGCATGAGTGTGTCCTAATTCCCACCCATGACCGCAGTGCACGGGGGCTCTGGGGTGAGTGGAGGCTCTTCCTTCCCTCTGTTTTATAGACAGGTCGCATTTGTGTTTCTTCTCTCCTCCTCTTCTCCAGCACTCCCATTTCTTTCGCTCTTTCCTTCCATCATTCATTCTCATTCATGCCTGATTCTCTTGTCTTCTTTCTCTGAGCAGTTCATCCTTTGTGACGTATAATAAACTTCTTTAATCTGTTGTCTTTTTTGTTGTTTACAACATGCTTCAGTCCAAATGTGGGGAATTACAACACATCCTGCAAGTTGTTATCTTCCTGTTTTCTGTCCTTTGTGATTTCATATGTGCGTGCATTCATTGTAAGAGTGTGTTACTATGGTTTGGAGTTACTTCCTTTGGCTTTGTATGTATCATATTTTATCAGGATGAGTATTTTTTTCCAGAAAATTAAATAAATATATTGTGCAATAAATGTTTAACCAATAAATTGCATAAAATGCTGTTTGTAGCAAAAATGACACAAATTATAACTCCAAGAAGCAAATTTATATTCAATTTAAAAATAAAATTAGTCAGAAGGTTCAATAAACACTCCAGTTTCAAAAAAATTATTATTTTTTTTTTTTTTTGCAGTTAATGGTTCCTACTTTAAAGGTTTAAAGAGAAAAATGAAGGTTGGTGTAAAACAACTAATAAGACCGAATAAAACACTGAGTTACAAAACATAACATAAACATTTAAAATGCGTTGAAAGTTTGTTCAGCTAATCTAATCAATATTTGTATATCAACTTACAGAAATGCATGCGTGAGTGTGTTTCCTCAGATAAAGTCAAACACAGGGCCGTGCAGAGATGTTTAAAGGGGCGGGTGCTCAAAGTTAAAAAGGGGCACATTGAACCAGGCTGAATAACAACTACACACATTCATCAAGAATCTAATATGGGATCGCATCATAGTATATCACTGTTGTGAGGTGGTGACAAGGCAAAGCAAACGTAACCTGTGTTTGACCTGATTGGTACAATGTTGCTGTTGGGGGGTTTCTGGTGCTGCTGCTGCTGAATGTGCTGGAGGGCAGGGCTGATCTGAGACTGTAGACATTAAAAAGTTCATAAGAGAGATGGGAGCTGATTAAACAAGTGTCATGAGATAATAACAAAATGCGCTTGGAACTACACTCAACAAAAATATAAACGCAACACCTTTGTTACTGCTCCCATTCCCCATGGGATGGACGTAGAGACCTAAAATTCATTCCAGATACACAATATAACCATCCCTCCCAAACAGTGGTCACAAATCAGTCCAAATGTGTGGTAGTGGGCACATCTGCTATATTGAGATAATCCATCCCACCTCACAGGTGTGCCACATCAGGATGCTGATCTGACATCATGAGTAGTGCACAGGTGTACCTCAGACTGCCCACAACAAAAGGCCACCCTGGAATGTGCAGTTTTGTCAGAGTGTATAAGGCAACAAAAAAACTGTGCGAAATAAACTCGGCTCTGCCTGTGAATCACTCTTTGCTTCTGTTCCTCCTTCATCCCCTTATCTCATCTATCACTCTCCCCTTGCTGTCCATCTGAGAACAAGGCACAAACTGCTATTGCAATAAACTATTATTTAGTTATCCACACTCAGCAACTGTTGCTCTTAACCTACAATAAAATGATGATAAAATGTTATAGAAGCAAAACATTCCTGGAATACCTCTCCAACATCTGGTACGTGTGTCATTACCTGCGCTCTTTGTAATCCAGCTGCTGAGGGATTTAGTAGCCTCACACAGCTCCGACTGTTTCCTCCTTGTGTCCTTACCAGGTATGTCTGGACAATGTTATATAATGAGTAATAATTTAAAACATCTATACACATAAAACACACACAAGCACGTACACACAGTGACATTTTAGACCTTCTTCAGAATACTGTATATACTATGGCCACAAGTTTCCATCATGTTGCTGATCCAGAATCCTTCCCTTATTATTTATTACTAGAGCTACAATAATAAAGCAATGAGAAAAAAGTAATAAATATGAAATAATGTATTTATGATGATTCCATTTGTTTCACTATCCACTCTGTGCAGGCAGAAAGTTTATTAAATGTTTAAACTGCAGAGATACAAGAATTTTACTGCTGTAAAATCAGCATTTTGTCATATTTAGAATATAAGTCTAATATAATATATTTCTTAATTTATGTTCTTTAAAATACAGTGTGTGTTTTTAAAATATCACAATTTTAATAATCCATAATTATGTGGACATGCACATTACATCGTTTTTAGTGAAATATAATCCCCCCTGAAAGGCAGGAAAAGCCCGGTAATTTACTTTAAAACTAAAAATGTTCCCTATGACCAGCACTACTTGTGCAGTTAATAAAAGGACAGGTAATGTTTGTCGCGCCGTTACACACACAGCACGCTCATCAGTTGCCACATAATAAGCTAATACTCCTGTGTGCTATAGACTACAGTGTGCGCTGTACACCTGCTTACTGGTTGTGTCGCATCAGTCTGTGTCTCTGAGTTAATTTGTGTTTCTCCTACAGCTCCGGACCGCCCAGGCAGAAAAAATGTGCGTGCTTTTTGTGAGCTCGTTCCCGGCTCGTAATCAGCGCGTTCTGCCGTCAAAGGCGATGTTAACCATTCCTTGCCGTCAGTTTATTAAATGTTTAATAAACATTTAATAAATGTTTATTCCCCCCCCCCCACATTGGTCGGATTGGTCGAGCCTCTTGTTTTTCAGTAAAAGCTGCGAATTACAAAATCTCTTGAGTTTCCCTATAATATGTCACCTGTCTGGAAACAAAACACAGAAATACAGAAAAATGAGCATCATGATGTTGTCATGACAAATCAATAAGTTCCCTCAAATAGTTCCCTCTAGAGGTGTGGAGACCAAAAACCAGGCTAAAAGGACATTTATTATTCGACTATAAACATGGTGGGAAATATGGAAATGTTTCTTTGTTTAACTGCTGTCATAGAGCAAGTGGAGCCTTTTAGTCCCTGTGAAAACCATCATCAAACAGGAAAACCATCCTGTTTTAGTAACCACCATGTTACTAAAACAGTGCTGGACAATAGACATGAGGTAGCCATGGACTTATACTGATGACATCAGATATCAGAAACCGCTAACATACACAACAGTTGAACAGATCTGTGATTTGAGAAGCTCTTCCTTCAGTTTCCACACTCCTGCTGTTTTTTATTGGGTGATAAGTTAGCAGCTGCTCTCACAAACATCAGCCTGGCTGGACTGTAGGGTGAGAAAGCTGTTCATTTTGCTCATAGATTAGTCTAATGTAAGATATACTGTTTTAAAACAGACCTTGTCCCCTAAGACAAGAATGTCTTTGGAACTGCTGAATTCTGATGAGGTGAACACAACCTCATCAGTCATCAGTCACTGATTTCTTCTTCTTTAAAAAACACTTTTGGCACGTTAGTCCTGCTTCAGAGTTAATGACTAAACTGCTTCATGTAACAGATTAGTTTGGACATCTGTCTGAAGTCTGCTGAAGTCGTACATCAGGTTTGCACTAAAGTTATCGCTGGAGTTTATTGGATATATCTATTTGAATCAAAGAAAAGGCGTTAGTCATATAAAACAAAGATGTTAACATACTGTGCATGTGCATGGAATTACATATCAACAACAAGTGCATTCTGCTCAACCATAACCATGGATGGATTATGAACCTTGTGATACTAGCATTGACAGATATGGGGTCTGTTTTTATAATGATTTATGTTACAATGAATTTGAATCCAACATACTCATGCAGATATGCCCCGTAAAGGATGTTACATACTCTATATATAGTGTTGATAATGCGAACACCTGTCAGATATAACAATAATAATGGATTGCATTTATATAGCGCTTTTCGGGGCCCTCAAAGCGCTTTACAATGCTACTATTCATTCACACTCACATTCACACACTGGTGGAGGCAGCTACAGTTGTAGCCACAGATACCCTGGGGCAGACTGACAGACACGAGGCTGCCATATCACGCCATTGGGCCCTCTGGCCATCACCAGTAGGTAGCTGAAGTGTCTTGCCCAAGGACACAATGACCAAGACAGATAGAGCTGGGGATTGAACCGCCAACCTTCCGGTTACAAGATGAGCTTGCAAACTGGGCACGCTCCATTTTGCGTCACTATTTTTAAATCCCTGTAGAACCGGAACCACGTAAGCTAGCGCAATATTTTTTTTTTGCATATGAAACCGGAGGAGTTGTACTTACATCTTATGTCATCAGCTTGTCCTAGGTCACGGTTTCCTTCCACATACAGCTTTGTAAAAATTGCATAAAAACCACTTGCAGCAAAAAACCCCATAATATTCCAGAAACACGGTTTGCCGATCCGATCAGCTGTTTGTAAAACTTCCTAGGTTGGAATATCGCGAACTATCTTATGTCCGCCATTACCTGCCCAAAACCAGAAGTGACATCATTTTTCGCAGAAGATGTAGTTTTTACTTATAGGCCTGATAAGCCTATTCTGGTGTTTTTAAAAGTCACGTTTGACTTCATGCTTTTCTGAGTAGTTGCTGGGATGCTTAGAACTCAAATTGCACTGCTTTAAATAGTTTATTTTGATGCACATGCTGTTTTCTTTGCAAATTTGCATTATAATTTTTATTTTCATTATTCCTGCAGTATATAAAAATTGGTATATCTCAAAAATAAAACTATGAAGACACTCAAAATAAATTTCCTGTTGTTGTAAACTATTTTTTGCAACTTCTTTGTATTTAAAGTTTTGAGGGATAAACTTCTTAAATTTCTCTTAGTAGAAATATATGTCAAAAAACCCAAAATGATTTTTAATTTTTTTTGCAGTTCATTGCATGTTTTTGCAATTTATGTAATTACTATGGACTTAATGCATACATATTATTAAAGTTTGGGCTATAACAGTTGTATTGATGTATACCAACTTGAAATGCTCTGAAAAATGTCTCCACAGCATGTAAAAATATAAACTAGGCTCTGGCAGACTTGGTTCTATGGTAGGTCTTAAAGGGTTAATGTCATCCTGGTAAGTTGTACACTGTAATAATTCGATCTTCATCTAAAAATAACATATTTTCTTCTTATGTTTGCACACAGTACACCACTCTGTACACATAAATGAATCGCATACACACTTATTTATTCAGTTTATTACAAGGTTCTGAACTATTCACGAACATAAATCTGCATATTCATAACCCCACTTTGGGGTCTGTGCAGAATACACAGATCACACGGAGCACATGTTAAATCCTCCCTGTTTTATCTCTACACCACTGCCCCATCGCCTTTTGCAGCCCACAGAAACTTTTTCATGCATGATAAATTTTTACATCATAATCATTTTTATTTTCATCCTGAAAGATGCAGATGAGGTTGCGAAATCATTGAGAGCATGACATTAGCTAATCTTGTTGATGTGTGTTTGCTTATGTGCATAAGTCTATATGCAGGAACACAGGTTTGTGCAGTCATGTATGTGTGGGTCTTCCTATAATGCCGTGTGTAGCTCTCCCCAGAGTGTTGACTGTATTTATGTTCAATATGTGTGTGTGTATTTGTCATAGTCTTTTCATAAAAAGGAGGATGAATGAACACTGAAGAAGCGTTAGTCTGAGTCATGCACATGAGCCACCGCAAATCTGTAGTTTGTGTGTGTGTGTGTGTGTGTGTGTGTGTAATGATCATAGAACAACTGGACAAAAATACCGAAGGTCAAACGATGTGATCTATGTGACTTTCTCATAAACATTATTGAATCACTATATACATGCAGACAGATATGAATCACATGAAGTAGGAAATATTTGTGTGAGAGTCGGGATAAAGAGAATACTGTATGAACAGCTATCTAAATGACAAATTTCCATATAAATGAATGTTCTGCACTCAGCCTGAAAGCCATAGTGATTCATTGTCATGCATGTTAAAATGCAGTGTATTTGCTGTGACCTTAGCATTCTGTCTGTTTCACTATAATTAGGGTTAAAGGTCAGTGTGCTATTTAATGTATTAAGAAAACTTAGAAGAAGAAAGAATGTAACAGAAGCCACAAATTAGTTTTATTTCATCTGTGCTGCTTTTGTCCAACTAGTCAGGCATTGACAAACTACGCACTGCAGCAAACGTTGACTTCTGCTTACTACAAATGTTTGCATTATTTGGAAACTGGCACTTCCTGAAAGCTTACATTGTTAAATTCTTACAGAGTGTTTTACTGATGATTTGACATAAAGTTCTAGGAAGTGCTCAAGTAGCACAAAGAACATCATATATCACTACGAGGTAAATCAGGTATAGGTAACAGGTTTAGGATATATAAAGAGGCACATCTAATATTAACTCTTAATTCTCCAAAAGTGCTGAAACCAAAGGAGTTTTTTTTGTCTTTAGGTATAACAGCAGCATTACTCCATCGATCAGTCAGTGTCCTATTTTGGTCCAGGCATAAAAATGTACATATATTAGAGAAAGACGTTTGCTCTAAATATTGCAGTTTGTCAGTGGATCAGTCCTGTGGAATTTGCCTTTTTTCTCTTTACTCTCCATAATACATGAAATTGAGGCTGCGTATATCCACATTCTTAGAAGATAAACTGTAATATTATTGGTGCTAAATGTGTACAGATATAATTTTCTTCCAATCATTCTTTAGATATTTTATTTGCTTATGATCTGCAAAAATGTGCAGTATTTACTCCGATCATAGTTTTCTTTTCTTTTTTCCTGGTCCTCAGTGGTTTGGTCTTTACTTACGTGGTTTTTGTTCCCCCTCTGGCCAAACTATTCAATTACAAATTACACACTAATTACAAACTACTAAAAGAAGAGTCAAGGCTAAAACATTTCAGTTTGTTGTTTATTCTTATTTTAAGCAGTAAGAAGAAGCTACAAATCAAATATTGAAACTTAAACTAGTGTGACTAACTGGTAGTCTGGTTGCTGAAGGCCCCCGGTGTTTTTGTTTAAGGTGTTTCATCCCAATGATTTATACATGAACCAAGGTTACGAGTTGTTAATTAAAAGATGTCTCCACATGCCAAATACGTTGCTATGATTGCAGTAAGCGTTGAAGCACTCATTTCATTATTCATGGTCTGTGGAGGAGCTCCAAGATTCATCTATTTGACATCACTGCACTCTGTCTTTCCACAGTTCAGTTTAGAAAAATTTCTCGGATTCCTAAATTATATATGAACCAAAACAGTTTTGTCAATTTAATGTGCTGCTGAAATGCCCCTTACAGAAAGCATAGTTGTGGTTTTATTACAAATCACATTTAACAAAATCCTGTTCCAAGCTAATCTTTATTTTCTGCTAGAAGCGTCTCTTTCATCTGCCTCTCACTGGTACTCGAAGAGGCCTTTGGCTTTAGCACCTCGCTGCAGTGCTGCATCTAAAATTATAACTCTCAAAGTGGACCAAAGAGATTTTGATTTTTCTGCACTGATGTGTAGGTGCCCTGATGCAGAGTTAGAGAGGTCTTCATGATATGCTCCACATGCTGTGTAGCTGGTTAACTTTCACTGTTTACCATTTATAATCATCCTGGATGCAGTACCTAATGTTTGACGCTGTCTTTACCATCGCTGCCATCACGATCTTCATCATCTCAGGGGCAGAAAGAAATATAGCAACAGAAAAATAATCATTATGCTGCCAGAATGGGATTTGGGCTTCAAAACAGTCTAAAAATAAACATTGTTACAATAAACAGATCAAGAGCGATTGATTGTTTGATTTACAAAAAAGACTTTTTGGTTTTTAAACCAGGATACTCGGATACAAACGTGGATAAATGCTACGATATCAATGGTTCGTGCTGTTTTCACTCCCGTCTTGTCACAAAGCATCAAAAAGCAGCAGCAAGGAAACATGTTGTTGCTTTAGAAACATTTCTATGCAACAGTGCGCTTCATGCCAACTTATGGTTGAGTTGTAGGGTACAATCACATATGTATGAAAGAAACTCTGAACGAGGACAGAAATGAAAGCTGGGAGTTATAATTGTTGTTTTTCAGTAAGCATCTACCACTGAATTTAATAAGTATAATTATGGGCCAAACCAAACAGCCAGCGGTGTTTCCAGGGCAATGATTGGCCACAGATTGCATCCCTCTTACTGTTATTAACACCAAGGATTTACTGTTGCCATCCAATAATGCAGTGGGAGTGGACTGAGTCAGATTATGGAAGTAATTGTACAAATTGGTGGAGCAGGAGCAGATATGTCATGACTTACTTCCTACTAGGTGCCTGAAAGCTTCAAAACCACTGAGTCTAAAATTGACCATAAATCAACCTGATAGTCTTTTATTAGAACGTCTTGCAGTGAGTTTGCAGCACAGCCTCACTCTGCCTCCCTGAAAGGCCAAGCTGATGACATCACTGGGGTCATGTTCTCAAGACTGACAAAGCACGCTCAGAGAACCACAACTCAGTTGCCTTCACAGTGTGAGTAGTGTTACAAGAAGTTTGGATCACCAGCTGTGCAAAGCAGGCAATCTCCATGGAAGTCGGAGCTGAAACTGAGCCAATCCATCAGAGGTAAGTTCAGTCAAATCCAGGGTTAAAGCTATCTCTCTCTCTCTCTCTCTCTCACACACACACACACACACACACACACACACACACACAATATTGATGATCTACTGTTTTCAGAATTTTTAATTTCTTTCCTTTAGGTTTATAAATGATTTACAGTTTGTAAAGCAGAACAGATTTGTTTTCTGTGTTTTGATTTGTCCCCATATTCTCTTAAAATAAATCCCTGACAGCTTGACAATTGCTCACTAATGTTCACTGCTTTGCTTCATAGGTAAGATGGTAAAATTATAACTCAAGCATCCACCATCTAATTGATGTTAGCTAAACTCAAACCATGCTTTCCTTTCAAGCAATATTAATTCCTATCATGTCAGAAAATTTAGAACTTACTAACTGGGCATTTCTATCAACTGTCTTCTGAAAAGTGTCTGTGTTAATGTGTAAAACTGAGTGATAGAAACACAGCTGCTGTGGCTCCACATCAAAAGGGCCCAGTTAGGTTACCTAGGATCTCGCCTACCTCCACAGTGTCTCCAAACAGTGGCAGATCCTATGGGTGTTTATATCCTTGGTCTAACACTGGAAAGCATCATTGTCACCCAAGACGAGCTGGAAGCGGTGGCTCGAGATCTGCTATCACGACTAATAGAAAAACAAAAGTTTACATACTATCGACCTTTTATGTCTCACCTGATAAATGAATAAATGAACAATTGTTCTCGATAAATATCAATCATTTATTTTATGTAAAGGTGATTTGTGACCCAGAACTTGGAAAAGCAGTAAAAGTGTCTGACACATTAAAGGTCTGTCAGCCTCACAGAAAGAACACATAGTAATATTATTACAGCCAAAACACTGTGTTTTTAAGCCAACACAGGTAATAACTAGGGGTGCAACGATACACAAAATTCACGGTTCGGTTCGGTTTGATACTTTGGTGTGAATGTGTGTGTGAATGGGTGAATGACTGAATGTAGTGTGAAGCGCTTTGGGGTCCTTAGGGACTAGAAAAGCGCTATACAAATGGCCATTTACCATTTGGTGTCACGGTTCGATATTTTTTCGATACAAAAAAAATGTTCATTCCTTTTTAATTTTTCATTTATTAAAATTATAAATATATATTTTAACTCAAAAGTACAGTTTTTAAATTTAATGTTGCTGAAACAACAAAGTAATAAAAAAAATCTATCTGAATCACTCATCTTTGGAAAAGAGAGTTTATTACAGAGAAATGGCTCTTTCCAAAATAAAAGCTATACTATACGCTTCTTCTGCGCTATATTCTCAGCAGCATATTAAACATATCAGGTCCCCATAAGGAGAATCATGTGCTAACGGCTGTCTAAATGAAGTTTGTAGCATGTGTGCTTGTTGTTTTTGTCTGCTTCCACTTGTCTTTGCACTAGGATGATGTGCAGTCATGTTCGTTGTGTTCCCACTAGTGCTGTCAGCGTTAATCTCGTTGAAATGACATTAACGCCACAACACGGCAAATCTCCGTTAACGAGCTACCGCAGATCGCCCCGTGCGTGGGGCTGGACGGCCAACACGTTAACGAGCTAACTGCGCTAACCACTAGTTTCCACCAATTGAGCATTGCGTGGCACATCCGACATACTGTTTTACTTTTGTCCATGACACGCTTACCTTCAGGGTCATACGTCACATGAAAACCAAAATAGTTCCATAAGCCAGATCTGAATGAGGGTGGGGGAGGTTCAATTTGCCATGTTGTAACCAGAGCTTAACTTCTGTCTCACTAGCTTGCCCTGCGCTCAGTAAATCTGCGTTCGACTACTCCGGCTAGGCTGCACTGTCGAGCGCAGATCCACTGAGCGCTCAACACAGACAGCATTGTCAGAAGAAAAGTTGATAAAATAAATGAAAAATGTTGTATTGTTCGATACATATGCGTACCGAACCGAAAGCACTGTATCGAACGGTTCAATATCGATACGAGTATCGTTGCACCCCTAGTAATAACCTAACAGTGTTTTCTGTAACATTGTTGATTAAGTGACAGGTTTCAGGGCTCAGATTGGACAGTCTTTTTAAGTCAGAGGGGACACCTGCTCGCATACCGACTTTCTGATTTGTTCCCATTGAACATTTTAATTTGACAATGACAAACGTGTTCAATTATATATTTTTTCACATTTGTAACAAATTGTATCTGTCTCAGAAAATCGCACAACCTTAGAGTCCATATCAATCACTGAACAAGATGTACAGCACATGATCATCAGAATCATCAGAAACTTTATTGTCATTGTCATGAGAACAACGAAATTAAGAATGGTCCCCGATCATTTCATCATCCCTAGCAATATCAAAATATAAATGATACCTGAGTATTTCTGCTGTTTTTGTTCTTACAGTTTCTCTACTCTAACTGTTCCATCCATTCATTTCCTTTACAGCTGATCCATTTCAGGCTCGTGGTGCAGGTGGAGGGGGAGAGCCTACCCACCTCCGCCTATATGAAAGGCAAGGTACAACAAGGAAAGGTTGCCAGTCTATGCCAGGGCTAACGTAACACACTATTAGCACTCACATTCACAGCTACTTTGAATCACAGATGTCTTTTGATTTGATTTGATTTTAGGAAATAAGGAAAGATTCTGACTTATGAAGAATCTTTGTAGATCCCATGATGTGACCTATGTAAGTGGCTGGCATCAATTATGTTTGTGCATTTTGTCTTAATTAGCTTATGCTTGTGTCTTGGTGTTACACGAGGTGCCAACTGATAGAATCCAATAAAATGCTCAGACTTTTTGTTGTTGTCAGTTTATTGTGAGGAGGCAGTTTTTCCACTTCTTTGTTCCTCCTTATATTTGTTCCTCCGAGTCCGTCCAGTCTTTTAAATTGCGTCTTAAAACTTATTGTTTTAGTCTGGCTTTTGATTCAAACTAATAAGCTATTTCATGGCTAGTTATGTGTTTTTTTTACCCATATTGTTCATATTGTTTCCTGCCCTCCTTTTAACTGTTTCTTTTATTCTATCTTGTGCTATTGATCTGACCGACTGTGAAGCACTTTGGTCAACTGTGTTGTATTATTATGTGCTATAGAAATACATTTTGATTTGATTTTCATTCTGATAATCTCCCTCCCTCCCTCTAGGATTATGTTTTCTGAGTCTTTATATCGATTCTATAATTGTTTATCCTTATGTTGAGATGATGACTGTTATTCTCTCACTGATAAATTCAAAAACTGTGAACCAGAAATGCATAGCAGGAACGGTGCAGACCGAACACAGCACTTGTGGGCTGCATCGACTCAATGTGTAGTTACATTTCTAGGGAGGTTCAGGTCAACTTTCAGAGGGGTTTCAGAGGAGTCATGTGATGTAGCGATGGTGTAAATTTCCCACTGAAGCATAAACCCCAGAAAGAAGAAAAAGCACAGACATAGATGAACACTCAGGGAACTGTATACAAAAGGTGAATAACTGGGGCTGGGACACTGAGCCATGGCACAGAGCTGCAGAGTGGAGGCTGTATGGAGAACCAGGTGGGTTGCTGGCCGCACAGAGCAACAAGGGAACTGTAGCTGAACTGTGCAGGGTCCAGAGTATTAATCCGAGCAAGTAAAGGCTGAGTTCTAGAGCGGAGCCGCTGAATCAGATGAGTTTCAGGCCTGAGGAGCAGCACTGAACAAAGGCTGCAGACTGACCTGCGTCTGTGCAGCAGTGTGGGCGGTGGATGAGAGGGCAGCAGAGGTAGACAGTGTGATAAACTTTCAAACTTTCTGCCTTTCCCCGTATTTTTCAATGAAAATATGGTTCTTATTTTATGGCAAGAAAATGACCCGTTCAGTCTGAAATAATATCACTCAATTGTAAAGATAATAAAACTACTAACATGTAATCTTAAATTCTCATATTGTCAAATTTTACTTATTAGAAAAATAATGTAAAATTGAACAACTGCTTCAAAACAGTGACTTGCTTTGGTTGCAGCTGTTTTTGCAGGACGAGGTCAAAATGAATATTTGGGTGATTATGAGTAAGAACATGCGGAATCATAAAATTATGAATATTTGAAGTCTGAGGTTCACAAAGAATGTGCTACATCTCACTCAGCCTTGAGAATGTTTGAGAAGTTCAGGGTCTCTCCAAAGATCCTCAGGATTTTCTATACAGGCGCTGTGGAGAGCATCCTCACACAGAACATGACATCGTGGTTTGGGAACAGCTGTGTGAAGGACCAAAAAGCTCTCCAGAGAGTGATCCGTACAGCAGAACACTGCTGCAGGATTGCTCTCCCCCCGCTTCAGGACACCTACACCAGGAGATGCCGGACTAGAGCAGCGCAGATACTGAAGGACCCGTCCCATCCTGGCAACAAACTGTTCCAACTTCTGCATTCTGGTAGAAGGTTCCGCATCTTCCGGGCAAGGACAGAGAGACTCAAGAGGAGCTTCTATCCCCAAGCCATCCGTGCCCTAAACACACACACCCGCCCGCTCACATCATCTCACATCATCTATAATTGACTGAGACAGGACTCTCTTCCAGACACTAAACCAAGGAACAATGTACATTTCAAATTCCTTTAATTTTAAATATGTTTATATTGTCTATCCTGTAAAATAGTCAGATGTCTATTCTTATTAATATACAGAATTCACCTGCTTGCTGCTATTACTGCACATTCACCCAATGTATATACTATATATATATATATATATATATATATATACACTCAACAAAAATATAAACGCAACACCTTTGTTACTGCTCCCATTCCCCATGGGATGGACGTAGAGACCTAAAATTCATTCCAGATACACAATATAACCATCCCTCCCAAACAGTGGTCACAAATCAGTCCAAATGTGTGGTAGTGGGCACATCTGCTATATTGAGATAATCCATCCCACCTCACAGGTGTGCCACATCAGGATGCTGATCTGACATCATGAGTAGTGCACAGGTGTACCTCAGACTGCCCACAACAAAAGGCCACCCTGGAATGTGCAGTTTTTTTGCGCTATTGGGGGTCTGGGGACCCAGAACCGGTCAGTATCTGGTGTGACCACCATTTGCCTCATGCAGTGCAACACATCATGCAGTGCAACACATCGTCACATGGAGTCTATCAGATTGTCAATTGTGGCCTGTGGAATGTTGGTCCACTCCACTTCAATGGCTGTGCGAGGTTGTTGGATATTCGTGGGAACTGGTACACGCTGTCGTATACGCCGGTCAAGCACATCCCGAACATGCTCAATGGGTGACATGTCCGGTGAGTATGCTGGCCATGCAAGAACTGGGACATTCTCAGCTGCCATCTGCCCTGAACAATGTGAACCATGATTCATCCGTGAAGCGCACACCTCTCCAACGTGCCAGACGCCATCGAATGTGAGCATTTGCCCACACAAGTCTGTTACGGCGACGAGCTGGAGTCAGGTCAAGACCCCGATGAGGACGACGGGCATGCAGTTGAGCGTCCCTGAGACGGTTTCTGACAGTTTGTGCAGAAATTGTTTGGTTGTGCAAACCAATTGTTCCAGCAGCTGTATGGGTGGCTGGTCTCAGACGATCTTGGAGGTAAACCTGCTGGATGTGGAGGTCCTGGGCTGGTGTGGTTACACGAGGTCTGCGGTTGTGAGGCCGGTTGGATGTGCTGCCATATTCTCTGAAACGCCTGTGGAGACGGCTTATGGTTGAGAAATGAACATTCAATGCACAGGCGACAGATCTGGTTGACATTCCTGCTGTCAGCATGCCAATTGCACGCTCCCTCATTGCTTGTGGCATCTGTGGCATTTTGCTGTGAGACAAAACTGCACATTCCAGGGTGGCCTTTTGTTGTGGGCAGTCTGAGGTACACCTGTGCACTACTCATGATGTCAGATCAGCATCCTGATGTGGCACACCTGTGAGGTGGGATGGATTATCTCAATATAGCAGATGTGCCCACTACCACACATTTGGACTGATTTGTGACCACTGTTTGGGAGGGATGGTTATATTGTGTATCTGGAATGAATTTTAGGTCTCTACGTCCATCCCATGGGGAATGGGAGCAGTAACAAAGGTGTTGCGTTTATATTTTTGTTGAGTGTATATAATGTTCTTCCTCTACAGCCCCCCCCCCCCCAATTTTTTGCACATGTCGAGGAGCGTGTCAGGCTACATTTCACTGTGTGTTATACTTGTATAACTATGCATGTGATAAATAAAGAACCTTGAACCTTGAACCTTGAGAATGCTGTATATCATAAAATGGGTTTTTGCAAACCAGGTTTACATCCTGTGTCCCCACAAACAATAATAACGACTTTACGCAGCCCAATTTCAATGAGATTTATGAATTAGTCACTACAAAGTAATAATGTTTCCATGTTGACGAGCACACATTGTTACAGTTTTTTGTGTTATTGAACACAATTTTGTGTGTGTGGGATGTATATTTGATGTCAGGAGATGTTTTTATGTAGAAAAAGCAGGGAGGTGTCACCATGGCAATGGGGAAAACCTTTAAAATAGGTGTTGTTGTTGTGTTTTAAACAAAACCATGCTAACCCTAGCCAAGAACCTGTTAATGTGTAACCCAAACAACATATATGTAATGATGATGTATTTTAAAATAATGTGAAAAACTGTGACAGGTAGGGTTTAAACTTTGGTGCCATTAAAGCCTGCTGACTTAATCCTCCACCACCCTTCCAAAAGCCAATATGTGGACTTTCTCTTGCTTTTTAGTCAGGACCTATGACAGCAGATTGATGGGAAAAAGGTGCCCAAGGGCAAAAAATAATGTTTAGCAATTAGTTTTGAATCATGCATGTTGAAAATTCATGTCCAAGTCATAAAAATGCTCTTAACTACTGTTCAACTACGCTGCTTCACATGTTGTACATAAAACAACAACACCTTTGTAATGTTAAGACACTTAATTTCATATTTTTTTCAAAATTGTAAACTCCTTATTTTTGCAAAGGTAATTAAAAATGTTTTTTTTTAATCTGATCCGATCATGCATTTCTTTATCCAACTGGTCGCAGCAGATGGCCCCGCCCCTCCCTGAGCCTGGTTCTGCTGGAGGTTTCTTCCTGTTAAATGGGAGTTTTTCCTTCCCACTGTCACCAAAGTGCTTGCTCATAGGTGGTCATATGATTGTTGGGTTTTTCTCTGTATGTATTATTGTAGGGTCTACCTTGCAATATAAAGCACCTTGAGGTGACTGTTATTGTGATTTGGCGCTATATAAATAAAACTGCATTGAATAAGTACATGAATAAATATACTGAAAACTGTATATTTAGTATTTATTAACTTTACTCTTTGCCAGATGGTGTAAGTATATTTTAAGAGTACATAGAATACTACTATGCCCGATGGCATCCCCGGGTGTGTTCTCAGAGCGTGTTCTGGGGAGCTTGCAGGAGTGCTCACAGACATATTCAATCTGTCCTTGGCCCATGCTGTGGTACTGGCCTGCTTCAAATCCACCTCCATCGTCCCGATACCCAAAAACTCCAACCCATCTTGCCTCAGTGACTACCGCCCAGTAGCACTCACCCCCATCATCACTAAGTGCTTAGAGCAGCTGGTCCTAGCACACTTCAAATCCTGTCTCCCCCCCACCCTGGACCCCAACCAATTTGCATACCGCCAGAACAGGAGCACAGAGGATGCAGTCTCCATCGCACTGCACTCTGTCCTCTCACACCTGGACAACAACAACACATACGCCAGAATGCTGTTTATAGACTTCAGTTCAGCATTCAATACAATCCACCCCTCACAACTCATCAGGAAACTGACAGACCTGGGCATCAGTTCCCTCATCTGCAAATGGTTACTGGACTTCCTGACCAACCGCCCCCAACATGTCCGGCTGGATAACCACTGCTCATCTACAATCACAATGAACACCGGTGTACCACAAGGCTGTGTGATGAGCCCTTTCCTCTACTCCCTCTTCACCCACGACTGCAGACCGGCTGATGGTTCCAACACCATCATTAAGTTTGCAGATGACACCACGGTGATTGGCCTCATCAGTGACAACGATGAGGCCGCCTACAGGGAGGAGGTGGATCGTCTGGCTGAGTGGTGCGACAGAAACAACCTGCTGCTAAGGAGCTCATCGTGGTCTACAGGAGGAATGCTGACCCACATCCACCCATCCACATTAAGGGGACGGCTGTGGAGCGTGTGAGCAGCTTCAAGTTCCTGGGAGTCCACATCTCCGAGGATCTCACCTGGACGACCAACTGCTCCAAGCTGGTCACGAAGGCTCACCAGCGCCTCTTCTTCTTGAGGACTCTGAGAAAGAACCACCTGTCCTCAGACATCCTGGTGAACTTCTATCGCTGCACCATCGAGAGCATCCTGACCAACTGTATAACAGTCTGGTATGGGAACTGCTCTGCCTCGGACCGGAAGGCGTTGCAGAGGGTCGTGAAAACTGCCCAGCGCATCGCCGGAGAACCACTTCCTGCCATAAAAGACATCTACAGGAAGCGGTGTCTGAAAAGGGCTGGGAAAATCATCAAAGACCCCAGTCACCGTTCACATGGACTCTTCACCCTCCTGCCCTCTGGGAGGCGCCACAGGAGCCTCCGGACTAAGACCACCAGGTACCGGAACAGCTTCTTCCCCACAGCTGTCAGACTCCTGAACTCTGCCTCCTGACATCTGACCCACGTTAAACACATGGACTGAACACACACACACACCCACAATGGACAACTGTACCCTCAAACACACAATAATAACATGGACTGAACCACCACTCACAACCACTAGCACTTTATATAGCATCTGTAGAAATTATCCACACCCTCACTTATCTTAACTGCACTACTGTATAGCTCTGTGTAAATAATCATTCTGTACATTTGATAATTTTTAATCCTACACTGTTTACAACTTGCATAGTTCCCATTTCTGTATAGCTGTATATCTCAGATTCCTGTAAAGTTATTTATTTCATATTCTGTATAGTTTTTCATATTTATATCCTGTTCATATCCTGTACATAGCTTGTGCTCACTACAGCCTGTACATACTTATAGTTATAGAATATTCACAACATACTTCATACCATGTACATTATAACATACCACAATAGACCCATTTCTGTAATATACTTACATATCTATATTATTGCTAATATATATTGTAATATATCTATATCACTAAAGCACTTCTGGATGGATGCAAACTGCATTTCGTTGCCCTGTACCTGTGCATGTGCAATGACAATAAAGTTGAATTCTATTCTATTCTATTCTAATTCTACTTACCAGGTAAAACTGGTTACAGTTTTGTTAAAATTTGTGACTTTCTCAGTGGCTTCAGACCACAAGCATTTAATGAATGTGAGTTAGAAAAAATGAAAATTACACACAGGATTGTGGAAATAATCATTAGCAGAGAGTAAGTGAGAAGTGTCAGTAATGCTGTCACATTTCATAAATAAGCTCAATGTTCAGCTCACACTGATGAAAATGATCTAGTTCACATTCACATTCCCAAAAATAAACCAGCCTGGTTCACATTCATGTCTTTTTTTTTAAGTTAAAGAGCTGCTCTGAACTCTGCCACTAAAATCTCCTCCTACACTTTCATCCTCAGCATTCAGTCATTTCCTGACGTTCCTGCTATACCCTGGGTCACAATGACAAAACAACGTCACAGTTTTCCTGCTGACAAAAAGGCCACTGATCAAAGTGACCCGGAGTACTTCTCAGTGGAGCAGCTTTTGGTTTCCCATTCTACCCTGTGTTAATTATTCTGTTTGATCACAATCACTTATTGATATTATTTATCCATATTACATCATTCAGTCACAATGGACAAGTTATTTTATTTATTATTGGAACCTTCACTGACCTGCTTCACTCCTGCATGGATGTAACTGGCTGCTTATTATGACCGAAGGTTATAATTTATTCTTCAGGATCTCTGGCTACCATGTAGAACATCAGTTGTCACACATTTGACATATTTGTCATGTTCTGGCCTTTGTCTCGTGTTCCTATTGTCTCCTTTTCACTCCTCCCCTGTTTGTCTCTCTACATAAATCCCTCTTCTGCTCTCTAGTCTCTGCCAGATTTTGCAGTTTGTCAGAGCGATGGTAGCTCATCACCCATCTCCAGTTTCACACCGTTCTTGAACTGGAACTCTGTATAACTGCATACTTTTCTTCATGTTTGCTGCCTTTCCACTTTGCTCTGCTCTGTCACAGTCTGTCACAGTCTCTCAGTCTAGTACTGCAGCCACATCGACTCAACTCATCATCACCTCCCATAAAGACTAGGCTGTCTCTCCATCATTCAACTCTGAATCACAGTAAAAGTGATTTTCTGCTGTTCAGGTCAAAAAATGATCAATTTCTTGTGTTTATTTTTTAACAAGCAAATCTTCATAGAGACTGTAGGAAATGTTGACAGTGTGCATAGGCAGGAGTTTGGGGTGTATGGATGCTACAACAAACATTGGACTTTTCAGTTTTAAGGCAATCGTTTTTATTTAAGTCATTGATTTGCATTATTAATTTTTATGGTCACCGTTAGAACAATTGTCCGTTAACCTTAAAGCAAATTTAACCAAATAAAAATCCTAAATCTAATCATACTGTTTTAGCTTCTTTAGGTAGCCAGACATTTAAAATTACAGCATCTTATCATAAAATGGTATCTTTGTGATAAACTCATTTCCAAACCCGGTTTACTCTGTGGGTCTAAAGTATCACAAACAGGAAGAATCTAGAAAAACTAAATGTCATGGAAACATGTAGTTACACCACGTCAAACACATATATGTACCACTGAAAAACACAATGACTGACTGGACAACTCTTCTACTTACTAAGCAGTCAGTATAGAGGAGACACAGAGATTAATCCACCCGAAGCGATAACTCTAACCCTATCAGTTAACCCTGTATGTTGGAAAAAGGCAAAATGAGCTTAATGTTATTAGTTTGCTGACTGCAAAGACATGGAGGAACAATTCAATAAACTCAAAGTGATTACTTAAGGTAATAACTAAGGTGATGGTTAATGACCTGCATCAAAAGAGAAAAGTTAGCATCTCCCCTAAACATGAGGAGATCTGAGGCTAGCTGTGAAGCTTTCCAGACTCTGCAGAAAAGCTACAATGAAAAGACTCATTTTAATTACCTGCTGCACGCATGCATTCAGAGAAGTACAAACATTTGCTGGTTTGAAAAAGGTGGTGTTATGAGTGCTACTGTGATTCTTCAAATGAGATGTATCGAACTCGATACATTTGCTGCTTGGTTTGAAACCTTTGATTTCCTGACCTCATGCTCCTGCTGCTGTTACTGCCGTCAGGAAGAACGTGTCTTACGTGAACATGTTGACTTCAACGTAAAAGTAAAGGCCAAACATACAACACCATGACCTAAGTTGAAAAACCCTCCATTTTCCTTAAAAACTGCCTCCGGCACGACCTCAGGCTTCGATGATTGACGCGACAGCATCGTCCTCTCGCTCACTGACAACAGCACAGCTCGAGAATGGAAAGATAAATGCCAGTCACGCTCTGTGCCCTGCACCGGCCACTCAGAGTAGTCGAGAAATCAAATAGTGTGTTGTTTTAAAGACATGACAGTGCCACTAAAACACCTGAGCTCAGCAAATGGGTTCACGGCCCCTTCCTTACCCTTCCTCTCGTCCTCCCCCCGCCCTCCTGCTCATCTCTCCATCATCTCCCCTCTTGACCTCCACTCACTCAGCCTCCATTTAGCACTTCTCTTCTTCCACACCTGCACCTTCTTCTCTGACTTCATCTGTACATCCTTTCTCTGTCTCTTCATCCCTTTGTCTCTCCTCAGCATGTTTCATCTCCTTTTCATCTTCCCTTTTGTGCTCCGCTTTCCTACACTTCTTCTTCAGCCTTCCAACCTTTCAGTCACACGTTCATTATTCTCTTTCATACAGTCCGTTATTCCACCCCCACAAAGCTACACACACACACTCTGTCCTCTTATTTCCCAGCAGCCCAAGCCCCATTTGACCTTAGTAAATGCACCCATAGAACGCCTATTGATTTATGCATACAGATGGAGTGAGTGAGTGTGTGTGTGTGTGCGTGTGAAAGAGTGTGTATTCCATTGTTCACCCTTCTCAATGTCATATGCTTGTAAGCTTCCCAAGTCCCTTTCAGTATGTGAGCATGTGTGAGTCTGAAAAAGAAACTTGTGTGTATGCACATATATATAGATATTTATATATGTATGTGTGTGTGTGTCACTTGCAAACCCTAAAGTGATTGAGATGGAGAGGGTGTTACACGGATGCTCGTATGCATGCACAATCATCCAGACCCCAATATAGTCTGAATGACAGCTGGTACGTCCAATCAGGGCACACAGATAAGCACAGGGGCACCAGTTTGATTGGTAGATAAAGCGGATGGATTAACCCACAGGGCCTGGTGCTCTCTCTGACTCTCTCATTCCCATGCTAAATAATGTAGCTGCTTGTTTGATGAAGAACAAGTAAGTGGAGTGGGCAGAGGGGAACATGCTGGAGGTAGGGGTGGGGAGAAACAGGGCAATCTGCAAAATGAGAGGAAATCAGAGGCGCTGACAAAAGAGAGTAAGGGAATGTGGAATGGATAAGAAAAATAAAATAATAGGAGGACAGGAAGAAAAGTGAAAAGAAAAGGACATCAGTGATGTTGGTTCAAAACTGCTAGAAGAGAAAAGAGGAAAAGAGTGCATATGTTACCCACTGTTGTGTCACCTTTCCAGAGCTTTTTACTCAGAATGTCTTTGCAGGAGACATATACAGATTTACTGCTGTTCACTAGGGGACTGAGGTCCCTGCTTATTCCTGGGGTCTATGCATTTTGTTAATGCTGGAAGTGAAACAAGACCAACGGTGTATCGTAACTTATATGTGTAGGAAGCTTAGTGTGAATAGTGTTGTGTCCAGTGTTGGTCAAGTTACTTGAAAAAATTAATCAGTAACTAATTACTGATTACTTCCACAAAAAAGTAATCCCGTTACTTTACTGATTACTTATTTTCAAAAGTAATTAATTACTTAGTTACTTAGTTACTTGGTTACCTTTTAAAAACACGATTTACAACCTGAAGAGGTGATAAAGCGATAGATCTTTCAGTCCAATTCTACTTTTTCTACATAATCCATCATACAAAATGTAATCAAATGGAAAACTCTCTTTTTTTTTTTACTTGTTTTATCAGTTTTAATCTTTTAACTTTATGCATCAAGCAAAAATTTAATTATATGCAACATTCTCTGACTGGAAGAAATTTGTTTAACATTTAAACCTATTTTCTGCACATTCCAGCACATAAAATAAAATATTTTTTGTGTTTACACTCACTCTTTCAAATAGATGCAAGTAAAACGCAGCAGAAAATAAATAAAGTCAAAGACTCAGCGGTCCTGTTGCTCTATTTTCACCTGTAAAGCAGGACTACGGTAGGCGGAGGTTTACCCTGGTGCAGGTGTGCCGCGGTCAGTTGAAGAATCCACGATTTTCTCTGTGAGTTTCCCATTAAGTCGTTGCGCACTCGGTGCTTGCTTGGAAGTTTAGGGGTTTTTTTCGCTGTAAAGTTTTCTTCCCACGCACAATGGACGCTAATGTTTTTGTCACTTTTTATGGAATAAAACTCAAAGTAAGGTCAGTACTTCCACGCTTTAAACGCTGCATGCTCATACTCTCTCCCACAATCGATATATGATCCATTGTTGATCTGCACACAGCTGTTGTCACCAACGGCGCACTAGCTTACGCCACTGTCGTGAGACATTCTCGCAAAAAAAATCACGGTTTTAGTAACACAGTAACGCAGCGTTCCTACAGGAAAGTAACGGTAATCTAATTACTGATTTTGCAATAGTAATCCCTTACTTTACTCGTTACTTGAAAAAAGTAATCAGATTGTGGTTGTGTCAAACTGAATTCAGCGAGTTCGGGACATTGGACTGTGATTTTCTATCTAATAAAATTCCTTTACATCAAAGACGTCTATTTAATATGTATAAATAAAGAACAAACAACACTGTAGGACTTTTGTGTCTTTACCTGAAATGGCTAAAGATGCCTTTGATGGTGTTAGCTACTTAGCTAGCGAGCTAACACTGGCACCAGTAAAAGCACTGCAGTGTGTCAAAAGTGACCAACCAGTCGTTCTGTATTTAAGAGTTAAAATATACATTAGAATATAAATTTAAAGAAAGGGTGCAACAAAAACCGTATAGCAAACAAATCTACTTTATTTAATTATTATAGAGGATGGTCTCTGTGTAAAGTTAAAAAAATAATTGTGGATAATGTTCTGGTGTGAGCTGCATTAAGATAGAGATATATAAAAACAGAAAGCTCAAAATTACACGTTTTTTTTTTTTAAATTTATTCCACACAACTCAAAATTCACTATTTGATGGATAACACCGGTGTAGGAAAACTAATAAAATATGAGATGATGGTGTTTTACTTTGACAACGTTACATGATATTAAAAATGTCAGTGTCAAAAATAATCTTTTGGAGGATATTAGCTGTAGTCTAGCGTATGGATGCAAAATATGTTTTTTATTGTGTGAAAAAAAAAGTGAGAGTCAGTTTGAAACAGCTTCAGTCTACTGGTTTAAAAGTGAGAGGTCACTGGGGGAATAAAAAAAAGTGTAGTCATCACTGACGTCTTTTTAAATGTGGTCAAGTTTTAATATTGGTAATTCACAACATAATAAGAACCTACATCCATGCACAGACTGAAAGACGTACATCTAATTAATGTGACAGTTTGCGTCCACCCCCCTGTATGGACTGACATCTTCATTATGACACTGATTGGATGAAGGAAGTTGCCAGTGATGTAAGGAGTCATAGCACAGGAAGGCGATGTTTCGTTCAAGGCTACAAAGTGCTATTTCTTGCATCTTTTGTTGATCCAGTGTAGTGTGAGGCTCATCTGGTCTCAGTTGTGCTTGTCACTCATGTTCTGAGTGGGGCCTAAAGCTGAGGTAACCCCTGTGTCACACGCCTCTGTATGCTTTGAAGCAAGGGATAGTCAGTGAGCTATGACAAAAATTGACTGTGATGTGCAAAATATTTGTCAGTGTACACTCTGCTGTGTGTGTGTTCTCACTGTGTCGTTACTTTGTTACAGGAATATCTTTGCCATATGCTGCTAGCACTCACAAAAGCCATGACGGCACTTAAAGTTAACTACATGCCAAAGGCAAACGGTTAATGCTCTGAAGCCAAAAAGCTGATTTTTGGCAAAATGATGAATTAAGGCCACAGTCACAGTCAAATGCACATTAAAAACTGATTATAATCTGCTTATTTAGCGATTTAATTGTTAAATCACTGTACAACTCATGACCTAAACCTGATTAATGGGTGAGGAGCATGTTTCTTTTGTGCTCACACCTGCCAAAAATTCTGGCATTATTGTTGTGGATTGTGGGTTTTAAAAGGTTACAGAATCCCTGCCTCATGTGGGAGTCTGCTAAGCCAAATCTGGCTTTGTAGGAACTGTGCCTGAGCCATCAACAGCTCAGCCAGCTTGGAACAAACACTGGAGATAGTGTCTGTAAACCAGCCAGGCCACAGTGAAGCTGGGCAAAATAGGTCATGGGCTGCACGCTGGTGGATCCTCAGGAGAATAGAAGCACGGTTGTGTTTTGATGAGCCTGGCTCCCCTGGTGAAACTCTACCTAAATTTACTCTTAATGGGTCCAGGGGATGAAAATGCCGAATGCTCGAAATTTCAGGCGTGTAAACAGCTGCTGATAGAAATTTTGGCCATATTGGAGGAGTGGATGAGAGCCTTTCTGGTTTGGGGACACTCTCTGTAACCAATCTGCCTTTCTGAGCTGTAGTAAGCCGTGCTAAGCCAGTTTGAAAGTTGCTGCCGGTCTGCTGTATGCCTGGAGCATCGGGTGATGTGTGTGTGAGTGTGTATCTGTGTGTTGTAATGCCCGGAGGAGGTTTTTGGGCTGTAGATAGGCCACATACAATGCTCCCATTTGAGAGTGAGAAAGACAGAGAGGGAGAGATGAAGGGAAACAGAGACAGAGAGAGGAAGTGAGTATTTTTGGGTCATGTGGGTTGCCCTATTTAGCGGTTTTTGGTGACATGTCAAAGGCACCCACACAAATACACAACACAGAGTCGCATACCAACAATCCATTTTGCTGAGTATTATCAAAACGGCCCGTTTGCTTAAGCAGCTTTTCAAAATTACCTGCCATCAATAAATCATACTGTTGATTCATTCTGCAGGAGCAGCACCTGACACGTGTTCAAAGGCGCTTCAATAATTTAACTCCTTACAGACATCCAGTGTCGGCACTGGATGTATTTACCTGTATGTCTTTCTAGTGTTCGTCAGGTTTCATTGGCTGCTGCTGCGATCCACACACACTCTGAATGTGACCTCGTCACCTCGACGACATCATCTCCCAGACGTCCCAACACCTCCTGCCGTGTGTGCTTTCTAGGATTCAGTGCAATCTAGAAAAGTATTAATGGGCTCATCAAGTAAAATTGAACATTAAAAGCTGTTTTAAAATAAAAAGTTAATTTTGTTACTTTTAAAAGTGAGTTGACAATGTATTTTATGATCTTAACTTAGATATAAATTGATTATGAACAAACATTTTTCTCTTCACTTAGAAAGACTCAAGTATGAAATTAGCACAACCTGTACGTCTGCTGAGTACTTCCTTAAACTGTCAGTGAATAAAATGGTTCTGTAGTCGCTGCAGCTTCAGTTTGAAATGTTTTCACTGCTTTTTTTTCTTAAATTTCACATTTTGGTTAAAATTAGTCAAACAAAGCAGCGACAACAAGACAACATTAATATCATCTATATACACCTTAAAATTTTTGTAGTTTCCTTAAACAGTCAAGACGTGTGCAGTCGTTTGTGGATTTTTTTTTACACATCAAAAACATTGTCTGATAAGCACTGTAGTTCTGTTCACACACAGTTCTGTTCTGCACAGCAGGTGCAGTAAGTGAACATCCTGAAGATGAAGAAATTAAAGAATTGCCTAATTTAAGAGAGGGACACGTAGCCCACTTGCTGATTTTCTGCTGAAATTGAAATCCATATTAAGTGTGCCACAAATGTGTACAGGTGTAGAGTTAGTGGAGGAACTGCACTTTACTTCTTCAGCTACTTTAACAGATTTTACACCCACACTTACAGCGGCATCACTGTGATGTTGATGATTTGCTGTTCTCAAATCATCAACATCAAATGGTGACAAACTGATGTCAGTGCAACCAAATTACATTAGCTCCACGGAGTAACAGCCCTCTTTCCCCTCCTGCAAAAGAAGAGAGTATTTCAAAGAGCATCTTGGAGCGGTGGAGCAGAGATGTTTCCAATATGTACCTATTTTAAAGTTGTTACAGGTTCTGAAGAAAAAAAAGCAGAAAGATGTGAAGCTAGCAGCGGGTCTGAAACTCGATACTGTGTATATGCTATAGATGCTGTTTATTCTATAAATGCAGATAACCGTGGGGTCCAGTCTAATTGGAGGTTGTGTGGACAGGATTTCAGGTGCACCTCTGCAGGTTTCGCAGTTTGAGAGTTTCAAGTAAGTGAAGTCCGTCCTACGAGGCTTTTGTGCATGTTCAGATAGTTCAGAGAGGAAAAGTTTCATTGTTAGAAAAAAACTGACTGAAAAAACATTTTGAAGGTTTTGTAGCTTTCGAATTTGTACCTGCCTGAATGCCTTAGTCAAATATAAATATTTCATACTTAACTAAATTAATTAATTTAAAAGTTTTACACTGGTTGAATTCCTTGCAAACAATTTCACCAAACTTTGCTTTTATGTCCATCAAAATTGGTCCATCTAAAAAAGAAGAACTCATGTTTTTGTAGACGAAGCACTCTGAAGCCAAAAAAGCCCTTTTTTTAAACATGTGCTCGGTATGCCAACAGCCCGAAGCTTTACTGTTGCTGCTTAATATGTTTTTATTCTTTTATGAACATGTTTTATGTTTTTCTCTTTGAGATCTAAATAAATAATTTCGATAGCTTAAATTAGAATAACTTGATCCCTTTATATCACTAAAAAACTCAATCAAATCAAGTTCTTTACTCTTAATTATGCCTTTAGAGCGGGGGGGGGGACTCCAGGTCTCGAGGGCCGGTGTCCTGCAGGCTTTAGTTGTGTCCTTGATCCAACACTGTCGTGGTTCTGCGTCATTTTGACACAACTTTTTCTGTTTTGGTGTTTTTCTAATTTGTTTGGGGTTTTGAGTTGCGCTGGTTTGATTTTGTATTAAGGGTTATTCTTGGTTTTCTTCTCTTTATGTTATTTGTTGTTCTGTCCTCTAGTTTAAATCACTGTCTTCTCTGTTTTATGTGTTTTATTCTTCCTGTTTATCTCTCAGTGTCAAGTTTGCGTTTTTGAGATTTGTTTCTTATTTCCTGTTTTATTTTGATAATCCCAGTCCTTTGTCAGTGTATTCAGTTTTACCTGCCCCTGACTCGTTAGCCCTAATCTCTCCCAGCTGCGTCTCCCTCCTGTTTCCTATTCTCTGATTACTCCCCTGTGTATATAAGCCCTGCGTTTGCCGTTGCTCTCTGTTGTGTTGTACTGTCTCCATGCTGTGTGCTTGTCGTGTTTTAGTTTCTCTGTGCTGAGTTTTGTTTTTGTGAGCGGTATTGTTGAGGAGATTTTTCCAGCGTTAAAGCTGCGTTTTGAGTTCCAGTCCTGTGTTTGTGAGTCCTGCATTTTGGGTCCCTTTTACCTGCCTGCCTGCCTGCCACACAGCCATGACAGGCACAGCTGATTCATATGGCTAAATGACCTCTTGCCAGGCTTCTGGAGAACTGTCTTGCAGTTCTCCAGAAGCCTGGTAATGCACTAATCATTTGATTCAGGTGTGTTGACCCAGGTCACAAGTCATCGATCCATAGGCGTTGGGCTAGAGTTACATTTTAGCAAGAAAGAAGTACAGTTTGAGAAAGTAGAATCTCAGACCTTTCATTAAAAATCTTTTACCTGCATTTTGGCACAATATTGGAATTTTAAGATGGGATTTGATGGTTAAATAGCTGGGTGCCATACTGTGTAACACTTTAAGAGTAAGCAAAAGAACTGTAAACTCAATATGAACAGGGAGACAATGTAAACGTGCTAAAACCAGAGTGACGTGATCATATTTTCTAATAGCTGTTAAAAGATGACTAGCAGCATTCTGAAGTAACTGCAAGTGATGGACAGATGAGTGTTCAAAACCCAATTATATAGATTGCAGTTGTCCAGAGGTGATGAAGGTATGAATACACTTTCCGAGGTTTCTTGGCTCCTTCTTGCGAACGTGACGCTTCAGCTCCCTCCATGGGCTACCTGGTGATATGTTTTGGGTGTCTAAACCGCTGAAACCCATCAACGACCCATCAATTACAGTGTTGTTACTGCAGGAAGGTTCAAGGTCTTGTCCCTGACATCCTTTGATAGCTTCTTGGTCCTGCCCATCCATGATGGTGGAGAGGTTGGAATGTAATAGACTGATTCTGTGGTCAGGTGTGTCTGCAATTGAGTCATTGATTAAACTCCAGCACTCTTTCAGCATACTTGGATAGGTATTATATCTACAAGCCCAACTATAAACTGAAACTCATTCCAGAGAGACGAGAATAGAAACATGATTAATAAATCTATGATTATGGATCTGCATGTTATTTCATAGTGGCTCCTTCCCCTGAAAGAGCCACTATGAAACTCATGGTTATCACTAAAAGAGCTTTTTTTTTCTGCCATTGGGCTCCAAGGCTGAACTTTCTCAGTATTTTGCCTCCCCTAAAATGCTGGAGTAGCTCATTTCACCATTTAGCTCTTCTGCTTTTGTTGCATTTGTGTTAATCAGCGGTGCCAGCTGCTGTAGTGTTTGGCTGGAATGAAAACCAGCAGTCTCTCAGGCCTCGATGGGACATGTATGAAAAGCATTGATGTGCAGTATTCAAGAAGCTGACATCAGGATGCTTTTGGGTAAAAAGAGAGTTTGGAAGAATCCAGCAGCAGTAATTGCATTCCTTTACTATTGCACCACCTTTCATGACTTTGGCTAATCTGTTCTCGATGGAATATTGAACAGTTACAGATAAATGTCAGCCATCTGTGTAAGTGTAGAGCTCCCTATTTGAAACCATTCAGTGAATTCTGCCTCAGTATGAATGTCTCGGCCTGCATAGCAGCTTGCCAAGACGGATCAAAAGTATTTGCTTTTGTCTTTAGACAGAGCAAAAGTTGTGAGTGTAGAGGTACCTTCAGTTTGTCATTGTGTGACATGTGTAAACCTTTGGTTTTTGCAGCCACCTTGTCAAATGTTAGTGTTACATTTTGCTGAATGGCTCACAATGAGATGTCTGTCACGACTGTTGAGTGAGAAACTGCCAGCTACCTCAGATAGCCCAAATTACTCACATTTCCCACCGTAGTGCTCATGTAACTTAACAACTATGAGTAACGGGTTAATATAGTAATAATATATCTAAACAATAATAAAGTTTAAACCTGATGCAAACATCATGACTACACAAGTATAAATGAGCAATAACATTCGCTCCATGAGGACGGGCAACGACTGTAGTGGAGTCACTGCAGAGGTCCTCTGATCATCGCACAGCATGCTTCCAACCTCCTTATGGAGGCAAGCTGTGCTAGCAGCATTATTCTCCTGACCCATGGGGTTGTTTTGACCACATAGGTCAAAGGTAATAAAGGCGAACTTTTCTACTGTAAAAATCCTGTGATTACAATTGGATTGCACTGAATAAGAAACACAATGTATTGTAGTACAAATGATACTGAAGTACTAAAGATTTGTTTGAAGAGATAAACATCTTTGTGTTGATGGAACTAAAGGACATTGGACATTGAAGGATAGTCCTCCCCGAGCATGTGGTCACACTTGGGGATGATCACATATTACAGAGTAGTATTAGCCACCATGACACTTTAGCATTTGATGTGTTTATATTTGTTGTTAAAGTTGTTGACAAAAACTCTCTTTTCTCCAGTGCAGAGATTAAAGATTACTTCCCGTCATGACTCCTTATGCTGTACGTTGGCTCTTCACAAAACTATAACTAAAGGAAACAAAATGGTTAAGTTGCGAAGCACAACTCGAGAACATTCCTGGTTTGGTTTTGGATCATTAACCTTACATGTTCCTCGCTCTCCCTTTGGTTTCCTTTCTTCCTTACTACAGTCAACTGTCCAATAAAGCCAAAGCACACACCCACAAAGTAATAATAATAACTTGGTGGACGAACACTTGAGGTCATTGTTTGAAATGGTCAACAAGCAGCACTGGTTTCTTCAAATACTTGCTTTGTTGACTTGCCAAGCCACCCCAACCTCCACGGCCCGCACTGACTTTGTAGCTTCGTGCTGTTTCCTGTCTTGCTGCAAATAGATAAAACTCATTGTTGCTAGGGTTTTGTTACTTCAGGATAAACTGGTTATTTTGCTGCATACTTACTGAAACAACTGGCACTGTAGTTTTTCAAATGAAGGGAGTCTCAATGCACAAACGAGAGCTGTAGAGAAATAAAGTGTGAACATTTTTAATTAGGCCTTCTTCAGCCAGTTTTCTTTGACCATCTGTTTGTCTTTTTATCTCAATTTTATTTTAATGGACTCAGAGAAGAATGGAGTCATAGTAAGCTCACAGTGTTCTCCAGACTTATCTGTTTTTATATACGCACCATGGTCCTAACCCTGTATATCCCAGTAGAATATTCCAGATTCCTGACTGTCGTGAAACATTCCAAACACCTAAATATAGCCAAAAACTGCTGTAAAATGTCAACAGGTTAGTTAAATGTAAAGATCACAAGTAGCTCTTTTAAACCTTTTATGACCATTTAAAAATAGTATATTTTTCTACATTTCCTCATCTATTTCTCATTCCCTTTTTCTCATACTCCACTTCTTGGTCTGCCTTCTTCACCACTGCTCTCATAACTCATCTCTACCTCAAGCCTCATCTCCTGAATTGAAGTTAGGATCTAACGCACAACAACCTGCATAACGATCCTTATTTAATCTTGATATTGTCCCAAATACTGATTTTTATCAGATCAGGCATGCGACCCTCTTGCCTTCGGAGAGCTTTGTCAGCCTCTTCCAGAGTAAATAGTCACTCGGCCACTACGAGGAAACAGCGATCTGACAGAATGCACTCACTAGACAAAAGGAGTCGCGCAATCTGCAAATGTGCTTTGCATTGTCGTATTTCAATCGTTATTTGCTTGGACCTGAAGTTTTGATGCCTATTATGTATTTTTTTTTCGGGGGGCTCCAGGGAGAATTCCTCTCTTCTGGTCAATAGGATAATATCAATATGACTCTGAAAGCCCACAGCCTACAAATATGTCCATTACAATAACATCATCTGCCAGCACAGCCACTACAAAGCACATTCACGGTGACACATGCTGAAGACTAGCCCTCCATGTCCCCTGCTGCATGTTGTGCACAAACAAGTCATGTCAGTTTTCCGGTCACAGGCTTTTCCCATTGCCAAACATTTGAATGAATGTTGATCCATAAATATTTAATTGGTCCCCCATCCCCTGTGGGAGCAGCAACTAAACCCTCGATATCTGACTAACGAGATAAGAGGAGACTCAAACTCAGTATGTAGAGGGGAAAAGACAAAAAGGAAATGTCAGCAATAAAAACGGGAATATTTGAGTGCATGTGGCATCACAAAAAGTGGAGTATGTGTTCTTCCAAATGAATGGATGCATCAAAGCACAGCATAACAACAACGTTCCACTGATGTTCACGGCAGGAATGGAATAAGCATGGAGGGAGGGTAACAGCACAAACTAGGAAGGAGGACACATGCAAAACAATTAGGCATTCACTTTTAAAAGAAATGTGTAGACTGTGTGTTGCACAGAGGGGGAGGTCATGGAGGAATGTACGGTGTTAAGTATGATTGATGGGCTGGGAATGTGCAAGAGAAAAGGAATCCGCGAGGTGGATTTGCAGCAGACAGCTCATATTCAGAGAAAATTATGAAGAAAAAGTGATTCAAGGTAATTACAAGAAAAAGATTATACAGCAGTGATGTCTGTCTGGTCTTGTCTGATAGAAGCCAACTTGGTGTGTGACTCAACGTGATGACTTAATGATGTTCTCTGCATTAGCTGTGGGCTGGCCTGTCCAGGGGGCATTGACATTTTCTGATGAACTCATCATTCACAGACTTATAAATACAGCTTTAAAGACAGTGAGTCATATATCATATGTACATATAGACTCAACCGAGCAAGTTCTGCAAAAGTGTATCCATTATCTTTCTAGCTTGTCCTAGCTGCAGCTTGGCAGAAAGAAGGTATACCCAAGACAGGTCATCAGTGAGCCACAGTGCTGCTACGTTCAGTGAGACCGCCTGAGGCATGTACTACAAAGCATGATATTGTCTTATCCAGTTAAGTTCTGGCTTTTCTGTAATACAAAGGTGGCTCACTTCTTACTGGGCTAAATTGCCATGGTAACCGATGCTGTAGACCTAACGTTCTCCGAAGCAGGTAAAGATCCAGATTAGTGATACACAAGTATGAAGTCATCACCTACCGACCAATCAGTACTCCAGAATATATCATCACCACCTCGGTAAGATTTCTCAGAACTCTGCAGGGAGAGTAGAAATGTCTAAAATATTTTTCTTTCCCCGATGAGCATCGATAATAATTATAGATTTTTTTTTCTGTTGCCAGGAAACAATTTTACAACAGTTTTGCTGTTCTACAAGTGTAAATTGTTTTGTAACGCCTGTGATGTCACTTTTTTTAACAAAAAAGAGACATCACAGGCGTTACAAAACTTGTAGTCAAGTTGACATCCGTGGGACCTCCGTTTATGGGCTATTTATAGTCCAAATGTGGTCATTGTGGACGTCTTTTCAATGTTAGACTTTGACCCATTGCCGTTTTTATAATGCTTCTACATGTATAGGCTCTGTAGTCCCAGAAACAGTTATGTGTGAAGGAATGCAGAGTGAACATGTCCAAGATGGTGAGGCCTCTTGAGCTTAAACAGAGCTGAGCAGCTGCAGTGTGGATTTCGAGCAGAAATTCCCCGAGGTGTCGCGGATAAATACAACAAAATAAAACCAGTACTGCTACCAAAAAAAAAAGATTCATTCATAACACATGGGAAAAGACCCAGGGAAACCGAGTTAACGATAAAAACAATAAAAAAAATAAAAAAAACCTGAAAAGCATAAATTATAAAAGCATAAAATCCGAGCCTCAGCTCTCGTGGCCCGGTACTAAATGACTCACTGACTGGTACCGGTCGAGGGGTTAGGGACCGCTCTTCTTAAGGACATATTGATGGTTGGGAGGAAGTAATTACTGAAGTTAACTCAGAAAGATCAGTTAGAGACAGTGATTGGCTACTGTTTGGTACAAATTGGTCTTAGCCTTAAGCCTTGAAAATTCCAAAGTTGTGTGAGTTATAAAAAATAAAAAAGCTTCAGTGACCTGATTATGAAAGGGAAAGTATCCATAAAGATCAAAGCTGTTCTTTTGTACCCTGTAAGCATGTTCTTTGGTGCCATTTGTTGATCTTTATTGCCAGCAACAAATGACCAAAAGCTAATATGCTGTGTGTGGCCGATGGTCTGGCAGGTTGGTGTAAATGCACCATTAACATGGCCTTCCAATCAGTCCTTATGAATGCTGTCTGAATCATTATCGCTAAACTGTCAAGCAGTTTTTTCAGATCTGCCATAGTTGGTTTCAATTACTTCGTGAAACCTACACTACTTGAATAAGGATGGCGAAAAACTGTGGTCATCATTATAAGCAAACATTAAGACTTCCTGGCTGATCTTGCGCTTATATTTCTTAGAGCTGATTAAACTTATATTTTGAAACCTGCTATAATAAGTAGACTAAGAAAAGCGCTGCTTCCTGTGCAACTGTGGGAAATTAAAAGTAAAAGATGTAAGCCCCACTCTCTTAAAATGTTATAAAGAGACAAATGCAGTTGTTGTAGTAAACACTGTCTCATGACAGCATCATAGATTAGTCTGAAGTGATTGAACACATGTCCAATGCTCATTTTCAGACCAACACTGTCATTCAAAGAGATGCAGGTAAGCACTTCATGATCAAGGGTAAGACAGAATTGGGCAAATACGTAAAGAAAAATAAATTGTTAGCAATGAAGCAGCTAAGAGTTGCTGTACTAGACTGTGAGGCAAAAAGAAGAGGAAGAATAGAGATGCGAAGGGAACCGAGTAAGAGATTAACTGTGTTCTGACCTCTAGCAATGGCATCAGTGAGCTGTCTGTGTGATTAGAGCTGCTGCACACTGATTGTAGCACCAAGGACGCTGCAGAGATGGGCAGAACTTCTGAGAGTATTAATTAGTCTACAAACTGTATCGACCTCTATTGAGGAACAGTAAGAATTGCAAAAATGGGAATAGGAAAAAGCCTAAGAGTGCCAGTCTACCCCAGTCCGGTATGGAAGCCAGCTAAGTTGGACCAATTGCATTTGCAGGATGGGATATGCAACTATACAGTATTAAGAGGCAGAGGACCAAATGTGTTGGACAGTGGTTCATGACTCCCAGGTTAGCACTGTTTATTGCACTGCAAACTGGGAATACTGGGCTCAGATTCAAATCCAGTTAGGAAAACTGTGGGACAATAATTGCCACTGTTGGTATCTGAATTGGATCAGTCTACTTGGGACCAATTTGGCTTAAGTTCCCTGGACCACAGCCTCTTTTCAAAGGGTTTCATTTTGAAATGAAAGACAAAGAGAGCCTACAAAAATATATTTTAAAAAAAGAGTACAAAATTAAATGACTTGGAGAGGAGATAAAGTGACTACAAAGAAAAAAACTAACTGACAACAAACAGATGGATCCTTGGAACAAAGATACAGAAAATGTAAACTAACACATACAAAACAACTTCAAGGAGACACAAAACTACTAAGAGACATAAAAAGACTCCAAAGACACAGTAAGGGATCAAAAAAACCAAGTGAACAGACCAGTAAGCAACCAGAAGCAGACACGGAGCAACCTGAAAAGACACCATCGTTACAAAGGTGCTCACTAAAGTGACAAAGACACACAGATGAGCAGAAAATGATGAAAATGTCAAGGAGACCAAAAAAGTGTGTCTCCAAACAGACATGAAACAGCTGCAGAGTCAAATTATCACATTCACAAGATTATCAGACCTGACCTTTGACCTTGACATCAGGGTCAGTGACACACTGTCTGAGGTTTTTAACAGATGCACTTATGGTATCAACTTGAAAATCCTCGGTGATTTTCAGAAAACCTGACCTCTAAACATTGGGAGCATCTCCAAAAAATCCACCTCAAGTTTAAACTCAGCTTAAAAATCTTACATTGCCTCGTCCTGGTGCTATCATTTTCACAAAGTATGGTGTCAACACCACCCACTCACGGGCTGATGGGGGGATAATACCTAAAGCAACCAAACAACAGAGAAAAACTACAAACAGATATGAAGCAACTACAAAGACAGAAAGCTACAGTTACACATGCATGAACACAGACACAAAACGAACTGGATTCAAAACAAACAAAGAGCCACAGAACAATTACAAAGTATATCTATTCATTTTCATATATTGTTAATTTGAGTCTATCAAATATTTTGTACTTAACAAACATGATTTATTGTTGCTTCTAAACCTACCTCTAAATCATGACTTGACAACAGTCATTCGTTCATGTGGGGCATTTAGCTAACCTGCCATTTTTGCCTTTAACTTCTTCCAAGTCCAAGTTTCACCAGACACAGTGTGATAAATACTGTTTCTCTCTGACAGCTTTCATATTGTCCAGATAAAATCTTTGCTACAAAGTCATTCATTGAAGATTGATGATATAAGTTTTCAAAAGCGCCTGAAAGAAAGTTGAAAGCTTTTCACAGGCCATAATTAAAATGAATGTTGCCTCCAGAGTGACTGGCTGCTTAACTTGTTTGTTGTAAATTTATGGTGAGAGCCAGAATATGAAGTGCCAAAAGTGCAGAAGGAAGGAAATGATAAATAAGAGATATGTACCGACAGGAGAAACAGATGACAGGAAAAGAGTAGAAGGCAGAGAATGAGAAAATTAGTCTGAAGTGTAACTAAGCAAGTGCTTGGCAGCTCCTTGTTCTCTGAAGATCTTCACTAGAGGAGCTCGTTCCTCCTCCTGTTTTCTCTTTGTTCAACTTTATGTCAGCTTCTTTTCTTCACTGTCTTTTAATTCCTAGACAGACTATATGACATCCTCTTCCTCTCGTATTGCATAGTATCAGCAGAGATAGTGTTTTCCTTCCAAATTCTTTCTGTTTGTACAGCCAGCCGAAGTCTCTGGCCTTCTGTTGTTTTGCTTTGTGTATTTGTAAAATGTTGAGACGTGTTTTTTGACTATTGCAGCAGCATAAACGTGAATATTCCCAGTCTTATCCTGGCGCAGATGTTCTTCCCTAGCATGCTATCTTTATTGACTGCACTATATGGTATCAGTTTGGGAAATGCTCGTTTTTTAGGCCTCACGATCCTCATGCACGATCCTCATGCACAATCCCAGATCTACAAAAATATCTTTGCAAGTGTGGTATGAACCAGTCTATGAATCGGTCTAACTGAATGCATCGTCACAGTGAAGAGTTCTAAAATACGCTTAATGAAAATGGTGGCATGAGTATCTTGGTAATATATCAGGCATACCATTATGATCACTGACAGGTGAAGTGGATAACATGGAGTATCTCTTTGTCGTGGCGTTAGTGGGATATACGAGGCTGCAAGTTAACATTTAATCCTCAAAATTGATGTGTTAGAAACATTTTGATGGATAGACGTTCCATTCAGAGCATCTCCAAAACTGCAGGGGTGTGTGGTGTTCTCCAGTCTGCAGTGGACAGTGTCCATCAAAATTGGTCCAAGAAAAGAACAGTGGTGAGTCAGCAACAGGGTCATGAGTAGCCTTACCCACAGTGAAATCTGGCCAAATGTGTGGTCCAGTCCAAAAGATAAGGTACCGGGAACAGGTAAACACACACAGGGGGCAGAAGTCTATTGAAGCTGTCATAGGGCGAGAGGCGGGACACAACCTGGACAGATCACCAGCCTGTCACAGGGAGACAGACAACCATGCATACCTACTGACCTAACCCCACTAACTACATGTACCCAGAGACACAGAGCTTCTTCCTCTGAGGCTACAGTGCTAAACACTGCGCCACGAAACTCTCACTCCATATTTTAAAAAGTAGGAAAGGTATGATTACCAGGTTTGATACTTTTTGTCCTTGACAGCTTAAACCACAATAAACAGCACAAGCAGGCTCTTGTAACCTTGACTTTCCTGTGAGTCCAGGCAGCTATCCACTCTTTTTTTTTTTTTTTTTTTTTTTTTTTTAAGGTGTCCCGTTTGGATCTTTAGCCATCAGAATTGTTGTCTTGAGGCCAAGAAAGATGGCAAGCGGATTTATTTTACCAAGTGGATCATCATGACCTTGCCATATTGGTCCATTTGATTGACCTTTATTATAATTATGAATTTATTTTATTTTCAGTTACTACAAACGGGCCAGACATGAACTGGGGGATAGGACAGGGAGAAAGAATGAAAGAAAGAGAGGGAGAGAAAGAAAACCAAAGGGGAGAAGAGACGGTGAGAAGGGGGGGAAGAAAGAAAAAGAAAAAGAAAAACAAACAAAACACCTGGATCACCTGTATGGAGAAAAAGAACAGAAGAGAAAGCAAACAACAAAGAGCAACATAATAAAAAAACCAGCACCATCACAATAAACTAGCTAGCAGTAGATACTAAATATTAAACGATATTGTGCAGCACGCAAGATAGACAGTGCACAATGTGCTTTGAGGCAGCAACCAAGAAAGGTGTAGTCCGCGTCTGTGAACACCCGTGTGTACACCTGTGTGCATACCTTTGTGGATCAGCACGCTTGTATTCCAAAGGTTTCTCCATGTAACGATCTGCTAAGGAGTGTGGGGAGCCACAGCCCCGTCCACCAGGGTATGAAGCAGGTATGGAGGAGATCCAGGCCCCAGATATCCAGAGAACCCAGAGTACAAGGACCCGAGGAGGACCACCAAAGGGGGGGGGGGGGACCGTGCCACCCTCCTGGGAAGAGCTGAGTAGAGCCCCAAAGGAGAGGTCACCCCGCAGCTACGGAGCAGAGGCCAGAGGGGGTTGCAGTGGCGTGCCCGCGGGCTCTGCCGGCAGCCAGCTGTGCCAGAGAGGACCGAGCTTCAGGCCCAGAGGCCAGAGGTCTGAGGGCATCCCACCCCCTGGAAGGAGCCCACCCAGGCCACAGGCGCCCGGCCCCGCCAATCGGCCACCAGGAGTGAGCCGGTACATACATGAGCGCCCAGCCCCAGATGACAAGGACCACCAACACACCAACGTCTGAGGGCATCAGCCACCGGCAGGGACTGTGGTGAGGGGAGATAGGCCTCCGTACTTAGGAGGGCCTGAGATGTACCCAGAGAGGTTGAGTCTAAAACCAACCTGACATATAGGGAGTGCAGAATTATTAGGCAAGTTGTATTTTTGAGGAATAATTTTATTATTGAACAACAACCATGTTCTCAATGAACCCAAAAAACTCATTAATATCAAAGCTGAATGTTTTTGGAAGTAGTTTTTAGTTTGTTTTTAGTTTTAGCTATTTTAAGGGGATATCTGTGTGTGCAGGTGACTATTACTGTGCATAATTATTAGGCAACTTAACAAAAAACAAATATATACCCATTTCAATTATTTATTTTTACCAGTGACACCAATATAACATCTCCACATTCACAAATATACATTTCTGACATTCAAAAACAAAACAAAAACAAATCAGCGACCAATATAGCCACCCTTCTTTGCAAGGACACTCAAAAGCCTGCCATCCATGGATTCTGTCAGTGTTTTGATCTGTTCACCATCAACATTGCGTGCAGCAGCAACCACAGCCTCCCAGACACTGTTCAGAGAGGTGTACTGTTTTCCCTCCTTGTAAATCTCACATTTGATGATGGACCACAGGTTCTCAATGGGGTTCAGATCAGGTGAACAAGAAGGCCATGTCATTAGTTTTTCTTCTTTTATACCCTTTCTTGCCAGCCACACTGTGGAGTACTTGGACGCATGTGATGGAGCATTGTCCTGCATGAAAATCACGGTTTTCTTGAAGGATGCAGACTTCTTCCTGTACCACTGCTTGAAGAAGGTGTCTTCCAGAAACTGGCAGTAGGACTGGGAGTTGAGCTTGACTCCATCCTCAACCCGAAAAGGCCCCACAAGCTCATCTTTGATGATACCAGCCCAAACCAGTACTCCACCTCCACCTTGTGCTTTTGGGCACTCCAGTGATGTTGCAGCTCTGAAATATGGCCAAACTGGTGGCAAGTGGCATCTTGGCAGCTGCACGCTTGACTTTTCTCAGTTCATGGGCAGTTATTTTGCGCCTTGGTTTTTCCACACGCTTCTTGCAACCTTGTTGACTATTTTGAATGAAATGCTTGATTGTTCGATGATCACGCTTCAGAAGCTTTGCAATTTTGAGACTGCTGCATCCCTCTGCAAGATATCTCACTATTTTTGACTTTTCTGAGCCTGTCAAGTCCTTCTTTTGACCCATTTTGCCAAAGGAAAGGACGTTGCCTAATAATTATGCACACCTGATATAGGGTGTTGATGTCATTAGACCACACCCCTTCTCATTACAGAGATGCACATCACCTAATATGCTTAATTGGTAGTAGGCTTTTGAGCCTATACAGCTTGGAGTAAGACAACATGCATGAAGAGGATAATGTGGACAAAATACTCATTTGCCTAATAATTCTGCACTCCCTGTATAGACACAGACGAACAGGCACACGCGGACACAGACGTGCATTCCCACCCCATATGCACAACCAAATACTCGGCACTCACCCAACGTGTAGACAGACACAAATAGACACTGCACAGACAGTCGCACTCCCCAAACATACTCTATATCCCAGGTCCAGGTACCCCCACCCTCAGAGGGGCAAGCCGCACCTAGACCCAGGAGATGTAACCCTTCTCTCTGGGGTGGAGGCAAGCGGACCACCTCCTTATCTGCAGTAGCAGGGAGGCCCCGCATCCCAGACCCCAGTCTGATGGCTAACAGAACCGGGGTGAGTGAAGACCTCAAACCTCCCTACGCCCGCTCATATGTAGTGTTGCTGTGTGCTGTTCTAAAGTGCATTTAAAACTCAGGAGAGCATGGTACTAGCTTCCTCTCAGAGAGCAGCACGGCTCTTCCTGAAAACCCTTAGTGTCTAAATGCATTTAAAATTGAGGGTAGGGCACCAGCGCCAGAGGTGGGTTGGAGTACACCGACCATCCTCTGGATGCTGTAAAACGTGCCCACCCCCAAGGCCCTATATGTATGTGTTATGTGAGAGTGTGTGAGTAATGTGGATGTCTAGGTTGCAGAATAAAATTGAGGCACAGGCGGCCAGAAGGGGACAGAGGGGGAGTGCCTCCCCTGTACCCTGGTGACATACCTGCACCCCAAGCCCTGCGTGTGTGGGTGGGTGTGGTAGAGCGGGAATAGGGAGGCAGCTTAGGATGGGGAGGGAAGAAAGGGAGGGGCAAGCGGCCCCTCCCTGGGGCCAGCTCCCCCGCTGACCCCAGTAGGCACCCCCACACTCTGGAACCCACCAGGGCAAGGGGGCCCAGGCCCATCCGGACCGGGGCCCGCAGCAGCAGCACCGCCCAGCCCCACAGAGTCCGGGGCAGCCCACCCGACTCCACCCCAGAGAAAATTGCACCCACCCCATCATCCAATCATCTCCCAAACTACACAAGACAATAGACACCCAGGTTGAGTTCATTCTCCACCTCTCCACAGTGTCTGCTCCCACCCCCACAACCTCACCTGCAGTCAGCCTGGAATCCAGAGCCACACCACTGTGCCAGCCTCTCTCTTCACATGTTGCCTCCTGTGAGATTCCTGACACCCCTCCCCCACCCATCACCTTCACTCAATACCAGGTTGAGATGCAAATGAGGAGACTTCACTCAGGCAAGTCTGCTGGACCAGACGGAGTGAGTCCCCTTGTCCTCAAGGCCTGTGCCCCCCAGCTGTGTGGAGTCTTTCATAAACTGTTTATGCTGAGTCTGAGTCTGCAGAGGGTCCCGGTGATGTGGAAGACATCATGCCTCGTCCCTGTACCAAAGACGCCTCGTCCCAGTGGCCCCCAGGATTACAGGCCCGTGGCACTGACCTCCCACATCATGAAGACCCTGGAAAGGCTCATCCTGGACCAGCTGCGACCCATAGTAAGACCACATCTGGATCCCCTTCAGTTCGCTTATCAGACTCGTCTCGGAACAGAGGACGCCATCATCTACCTGCTCAATCGTGTCTACACCCATCTGGACCAGCCGGCGAACACTGTGAGGGTCATGTTTTTTGACTTTTCCAGTGCTTTCAACACCATCAGGCCGACCCTCCTAGGTGATAAGTTAGCAGCGATGCAGGTGGATGCTTCTCTGGTGTCCTGGATTGTTGATTACCTGACAGGAAGACCACAATATGTACGTCTCCCACAGTGTGTGTCTGATAAGGTGATTAGCAACACAGGGGCACCACAGGGGACTGTCCTCTCCCCCTTCCTCTTCACCCTCTACACCACAGACTTCAGCCACTGCACAGAGACATGCCATCTTCAGAAGTTTTCTGATGACTCTGCGGTGGTTGGATGCATCAGCAGGGATGATGAGACAGAGTACCGGGCTGTGGTTGACTCCTTTGTCACGTGGTGTGAGCAGAATCATCTGCAGCTCAACGTGGCAAAGACCAAGGAACTGATCGTGGACTTCAGGAAGACCAGGAAACACTTGACCCCTGTTTCAATCCAGGGGGTCAGTGTTGACATTGTGGAGGACTATAAATACCTTGGAGTACACATTGACAATAAACTGGACTGGGCTAAAAACACCACAGCACTTTACAGGAAGGGCCAGAGTCGTCTCTATTTTTTGAGGCGACTGAGATCCTTCAACATCTGCCAGAAAATGCTGAGGATTTTCTATGAGTCTGTGGTGGCCAGTGCGATCCTCTATGCTGTTGCATGCTGGGGGAGCAGGCTGAGGGTCGCAGATGCCAACAGACTTAATAAACTGATCCGTAAGGCCAGCAATGTTGTGGGGATGGAGCTGGACTCCCTCAAGGTGGTGTCGGAGAGGCGGATGCTGTCCAAGATAAAGACAATGTTGGATAACACCTCCCACCCACTCCATGACATGTTGGTCAGTCACAGGAGCTCGTTCAGTGAGAGACTGAGATTACCGAAAAGCACCACTGAACGACACAGGAAATCATTCCTGCCTGTGGCCATCTCCCTGTACAACGCATCCACTTAACACACTGTTTGCTGCTACAACTACACATGTTTCTTTTCCAAATATTTATTTATAAGTGACTTATGTATGTATGTATGTATATATATGTATATATTGTACTATTCTTAGTTAGCGTATTGTCTGTCTTGTCTTAATGTTGGTTTAAAATGGAGCACTGTAACAAAAAATAATTTCCCCCAGGGATCAATAAAGTATTCTGATTCTGATTCTGATTCCTATATCTCTCCCCCCACCTGCAGAGTGAGCTCCTGTAGTGAGGAGACCACCTGCAAAGATATAATAACCTCCCCACCAGTTAGAGAGCCCCCTAGTAGGGCCGATGCATCAGAGGTCCCCTGCACTGGGGCTGAGCCCCCTTGCACCCACCCGCCCACTGCTCCGGCGACACAACAGCCAGGACCCAAGCCCCCAAAGCCCGGCCAGCACCCCAGACTGGGGGGCGGAGCACCCCCAGACCCCCAAGCCTCCACGCCCGTGCCGGACCCTCCCAGGGCCAGCCAGGCTACCAGGCCAGTAACCAACGTCCGCCAGCACAGACCCTCCCCCATCTCCGCTGTACGCAGCCACAAGGAAAACACCATCCAAGAGCCCCAGAGCTCCTAACCAGGTCATGGCCACATCCCCCAGGTTAGTCCCTCTAGGGAAACGTCCGTAGGGACTCCCCAGACGCCCTAAGGCCATCCCTACCCCCATATCAACCACAATAGCGAAGGCAGGACCAAACCATGACCCCCCCACCCCCACTAGGTGATGAAGCCGATCAAAGGAGCCCAAAGGGATTGATCAAATGTGATGGCAGATGTTTTATCAAGACTAATGTGATCTATTAGATGGTTTCTATATTGGTTAGAATTAAGATTATTTTTATTTTTCCAGTTAATGAGGACCATTTTCTTGGCAATGCATAGGGCCGTAAAAACAACGTGGGCTGTGTTTATTTCTGTAGTGACCTCATCCAAGTTAACCAGCAAGCATACTAAAGGGGAGGCTGGAATGTTACATTTCAGACACTTTGATAAGTCTTCACATATCTCACACCAAAATTTCTGAACTGGTGGACAGAACCAAAGAGCGTTGATGTAATTGTCCGGTGTATTTGCTGTGCAGTGTGAGCAGTTGTTGGAAGGCGTATAGCCCATCTTGAACATCCTATGACCAGTATAGTGCACTCTATGTAATATTTTGTATTGTATTAATTGCAAACTGGGATTTCTGATCCATTGAAAGGTTTTTAAGCATATCTGAGACCAAAGGATTGGGTCTAAGTTGATTGATAAATCTGCTTCCCATTTTGCAATAGGAAGGGATATTGATTCATCTATTTTAGAAAGTGTTCTGTATATTTTAGACAATAATTTGGGGGGTTTTAGACTAAAAAATTGTACCACACTTGGTGGTGTTTGTAATTCAGCTTCACTGGGATTAAATTTCTTTTTTACTATGGATTTAATTTGTTGATATTCCAAAAATCGTTTCTTGTTGATCCCATATTGTGTAACTAGTCTGTCAAACGAAATAAAGTCTGTTCCTTCCCACATATGTTCCAAGTATTTAATTCCTTTGCAACTCCAATCTGGAAAGTTTATCATAATATTGTTTTGTAATATGTCCGGATTGTTCCAGATAGGTGTGCGTTTGCATGGGATTAATGAAGACTCTGTCATTTTTAGAAACTCCCACCATGCTGTCAGAGAAGAGCTAATATTGATGCTTTTAAAGCATTCATGTCGTTTGATGTTTGAGCTGATAAATGGTAGGTCTGAAATTTCTAGGTTATTACATAGTGCCTGTTCTACATCTATCCAAGGTTCATCTAAGAGGGTGTGTTTAAACCATCTAGAGATGAACTGAAGCCTGTTGGCTAAAAAATAGTGATTAAAGTTAGACAGATCTAATCCTCCTTTATCCTTGGTCCTTTGTAGTGTTTTTAAGCTGATACGTGGGGGTTTATCTTTCCAAAGGAATTTAGAAAGATACGAGTCTAGAGATCTGAACCAATCTTGTGATGGCTTATTTGGGATCATTGAAAATAAATAGTTTATTTTTGGCAAGACCATCATTTTTATAGCGGCGACCCTTCCCATGAGTGATATGGGTAACGATTTCCATCTAGCCAGGTCGCCTTCTACTGTCTTTAAAAGTGGGATGTGGTTTAATTTAGTTAATTCTGAAAGTTTAGAAGAGATATTAATACCTAAGTATTTTATATTTCCACATTGCAGTGGGGAAGGAGAAGAATTATGGAAGGAGCAATTAATCGGAAGAACTGTTGATTTCGACCAGTTAATTGAATAATCTGAGACACTTGAGAAGGAATTTATCAATGCAACTATCCACTCTTACTACACTGTACAACGTCACCTCAACAATAGCAAATTTAACTAGTTTTTAGTTGTTGAATTTCATGCAGATTGTACATGATTTAATTTTGTTCACCATAGAAACATAAAAAAGTGAAATTGGGTGGTTATTGCATACATAAATGAAAAAAAAAAAATTGTGTATGGAAAACTCTCATAAACTGATATAGCTGCTAATGCAACACTTTCAGAGGTAAGCGTGGCAGCTCTTCTGGTTAACCTCATCTTGGTCTGTAGTTTAAGTTTAGCTCATGTTTTTGTCAAGCAACTGTTACTAAGGCTGAGGGAGGTGTTATTGAAAAACACACTCTGCAGCAACAGCTGGATGGGCAACTCATGGACCCCCAACATCTGGTCATTGAACTGATTATGCAAAACTGTTCCTGTTGTGCGACTGTGACGACATCATCTTCAACAAAGAGAATGCTTAGTTATCATATGTCGTTTTTGTAACTCGAGAAAAGGACAAAACATGACAGTATGTGAATACGGATGTGATAAATTCTAAATTATAATAAAATCTGTTCATGATATTAAAAGAGCCTGAAGAGGTGGAGCAATAACGGTGAAACCACATTCATTCAGATGCCTCCCAGCACTTCCAGAGATGAGTCTTATATCTAAAGGTGACCATGCTTTTGTTATCAGTGTCAGTGATCTGACTATGGAGGCAGTTCTAACATAATCAGGTTTTTTTCTGTCAGTATTTTTATTTTCCTTTTAACTTTTGTGAATTATCACTTATTGTGCTAACAATTTGTGTATTGCATATTTAAAAAAATCTCTTCTTGTATCACTGATGCGGTGTCTGACAGTTATTCATCAGTTAGATTGGACCACATGGGCCAGCCTTCGGTCTCCATGTGCATCTATGAGCTTTGGCTGATGATCCTGTTCCTTCTTGGACCACTTCTGACAGATACACAAGTTGGCCCTTCTCACACTTCACCCATTTTTCCTGCTTCCAACACATCAACCTCCAGGACAAAATGTTGACTAATAAATTATTAGCTTAAAAAAAAAAATATATATATATATATATACCATGTGGATTCTTTACAAATCCTACCATGTGAATTCATGGATTTTTTTTTCACATTCTGTTTTTCACAGTTGAAGTGTACCTCTGGTGCAAATTACTGACCTCTGTCATCATTTTAGGTGGGGGGACTTGCACAATCGGTGGCTGACTAAATACTTTTTGCCCAACTGTATGTGGAGTTTGAGGACAAATCAGGCAACCGTTTCTACAAAGTAAATTTGGTGAGCTTTCTTGGGAAGAAGACTCTACTATTACCTGGAAGTTTATTTGCAGTCTAATACAACAGTAATGAAATAAAGTTATTTTCCTTTATGAAAGTTTGGTATTTCTGTTCTGCTGCCGATTTCATTTCTATCAGTAACATCAAATTTAAAATAAAAATACCAGTTAACAACAGTGAGTCAATAACCAATGAGGGGGATCTGTTGTGCTCATTTCTAGCTTCACATCTTTGTGCTTGGACTCAAATAAGTAGCTTTGCAAGGTTTCCATTGTATACTGGGCCTTGTTGTAACCCTTTCATCCAACAAGCCATGTACACGAAGCCTATGCACAGTTTTGCAGACTGTTGTGCGCATGTTGTAGCTCAGGGGTGTCAAACTCAAATACACAGTGGGCCAAAATTCAAAACTGGAAGATAGTCGCGGGCTAACGTTAATAGTATTTGAAATATATTTATTCCTCCAGATATAAGAATAAATCTTTTCTTATGGACTCAAACACATTTTGCTGAAAAACTGAATATGGAACAAGCAAAGCTTAATACTAAACAATATATATATTAGCTGTATAATACCAGTAGGCCAGCTCTAACAGTAATTTGGTATGGCTTCGCGGGCCAAATGGAATCAGGCTGCGGGCCGAAATTGGCCCGCAGGCCAGAGTTTGACACCTATGTTGTAGCTGGTTACTGTCACTAGGGTAAAGTGTTAGAAACATGTGGAACAACTGGACGGTGGGCTGCTTGTCCTTGTGCGGTTATTGGTCCTGGGCCCACAACGGAGAACACTGAAGTCATAAGAAAGAACAAAGTGAAACTGATTTTAAATCGATAAAGGCTGTACACTGTAACCTTTGTGTGTGTTCATCTTGATCTTTGATGAGCGTTTTTGCATTTCTTACCCTTCACTGTGAACTTCACAGTTACTCACTTTCCTGTTCAGGCCAACTTTTCCACCATTAATTATTCTTATGATAATAATAATAATACATTTTATTTATAGGCACCTTTAAAATTCAATACAGCCGTATACACAGTATGCAGTGTACCGAAATGCTAACCCTGTGCTGTTTCACCCCAAGCCCACCATGGTGCATTTCTAGATATATAAAGACCCTCAAGGTCACCTTAGATTAGTAAGGTTCCATTTTCCAAATATCTCACTAAGAGACTGAAGAGTGCAGTTTGAAGCCTGATCTTTGTGACTTACAGAGATTCCTTATGCAAATATATAAAGTACATACTATACTGTCAAAAGGTTTTTGCTCATCTGTCTTCATACATGTATGAACTCGAGTGATATTCCATTATTAATCCATAGGGTTTAATGTGATGCCGACCTTGCCTTTGCAGCTATAACAGCTTTAACTCTTCGGGGAAGGCTTTCCAAGAGGTTTAGGAGTGTGTTTATGGGAATTTTTGACCACGCTTGGCACAATGCAGTCAGACAAATACAGTTCTTTTGGCAACAGCAAAAGACTCGTCCATCAGATTGACAGATGGTGAAGCACGAATCATCACTCAAGAGATACATGTTTCCACTGCTCTAGAGTCCGGTGGCGATGAGCTTTACACCACTGCAGCTGACACTTGGTGATGTAAGGCTATGATGCAGCAGCTCGGACACGGAAACCCATTCCATGAGGCTGTCACTGTTTCTCAGCTAATCTGAAGGCTACATGAAGTTTGCAGATCTGTAGCAACTGACTCTGCAGCATGTTGGCAGCCTCTGTGCAGTATGCGCCTCAGCATCTGCTTAACCCGCTTTGTGATTTTACAAGGCCTACCATTTGGTGACTACATTTAGAGAAGAAGAATATCTCCTATTAATCTCCTATTTAAGGAAAAACAGCAGGGTTTTATAACAAACCCCCCCCCCCCCCCCCCCCCCCCCCCCAAAACAACAACAACAAAAAAAAACCAGATCTTGTGACCAAAGGAAAACCAAAAACTATATGGTGCCATCTATATTTGAAGTAGTAATCACCATAGCGTGAGCAAACAGCAATAAGGCTATGTGACCAAAAGAAAAAAGGAGCAGAGGGCTGCCAGTATTTCAAGTGAAAATACATTTTCATGTGCACAGCAGTGGAGAGTGAGAGCAGCAACCAAAAGGTCACCTGCTCCAGGAAATATTCTTCTCAAGAGTAACATTCAGGCAGAGGAAAGAGCAGGGAAGAGTCACTTTTGTTTCCACTTTTACACAAGTGACAGGTTGCTTACATCACCTGTTGTGTCTTCTGTGATAAGGTGTCTAAACTTATATATGGTCTCAAATGAGTAAGCAAGCACGAGTAGGACTGCACAACAGTTTGTAACTCATTTCAACTGGGTGTACTGCTGCCATATCAAACAAAGATGTTCAGCCTAAAACTTACATGACTGCACACAAATTGTATAAATACAGATAAAACATCTGGAAACAATCATAGCTGTACTGCAGGATGCCTTATATAAACACATCTCACAGCATAGAAAATCATCCATTGGAGTGATCACATTTGTGTGTGTCATTCACATTGCAATTGACTTGTTTTGTTAATTTTTGGGAGATTGTGGGAGGTACAACAGGCTCTGATTGCATCTGTGTGGTGGTGTGCAGCTGCATATCACATTGGACTCCACTGATTTGTGTTGATCTTCAGGAAGTGCTTGGACTTGGGATCTTCATTATGCGTGTACACAATGACTGTAACTGTGCAGTTAGAATATGCTGCAGCCCTGTTTCTAACCTTAGCACTCCATAGTCCATTACAACTCTAAGGCTTTCTTAGAAAACACATCTGCCATCTGAACAGAACGATGCCTGCTTAGAAACAATAAATAATCCAGCATTTCTACACATTGTGCTGCTCTGACCTGTCCTTGCCATTGCACTGGCTGAGGTAGTTCACAGCCTGTAGAAGAACACTGGTTTACAGACAACAGACATCTGCGTTGTCTTCCAAACACATTTGAAAAGACACCCACTGCTGGATGTCTATTTTAAAAGACGTTGTTTTGATACCCCCCGGAGGTCTGGATAGGTTGGAGTGCTACATGGCCTAAAAACAGAAAAGTGTGAAGTCCACCAATGAGACCCTACATATTACAAAATGAGCAACATGCTGTTTTCACTAAGACTTAAACTCACGATTGAGACTCACCAGGAAAGTATTTAAGATCAAGGGAGCCTGGCTTATTTTCCTGCAGAGGTCTAGACTTGTTTCTGCACCACAGAGCCCTGCCCCCTGCTGACCCTGCTGACCATTAGAAAGAAGGACTTGACTTTTCAAAGATAGAAGCTATATCCATTTTTTTTCCATACAGTGACTCATTAGACCTAAGAAAAAACCTAGCAATGCCGATGTTGTCATTTCCTAAGTATTGCTTATCCTATAACTGCTCTTTTGGTTTTATTGCAGACTTCAACGCAGTCCTATACTCGTGGGTGGAAAGATGCCTACTTGCAGTATCAACGTGGCCGTTTTCATTGTGTTGACAAGTTAAACTCAAGTACCTCTTAAAGATTACTGCAAAGCCACTCTGTTTCAAATTACATGTCCAGTTGCTCACAGATTATTAACAAAACTACGCAGCTTCTTGTAGTTCAGTGTGGAGAGTAGCAGCACCACTTGGCTCAGAGCCATAGGCTGTGATTATAGATGGCGCATGCAAAGCCGGAAAGCTTGTAACTCTGAACCCTTCACCCCCATCCCATTTTCTCTGTCTTCAGGAAAAAAGTTTACATAGATTCCAATGTGCTGAGTAAGTTCTGTAATCCTCAGACTTATTATAAACCCTCTTTAAAATTTTAAGTGTAAGGAAAAAAATCAATTGGCAAAACAAGAGCTTACTTTTCAGCTTGTTGGAAGGCTTACGTTTTGGAAAATCCATGGCTGTGTCTGAAAAGCAGCATACTGAAAACAAAATGCAATGCTTCCCGCCTGGCTAAGTGAATGAGTGAATGATTAAGTGACTTGTCACTGAGTTAAATCCAAGAAATCCTGCTGCTATGAGTGACATGTTGACAGCCTGGTAAATGAAATCCAGCATTTTACTGCCAGCAAGCCACTCAGGCAATGCTTGGCCTTTTCTCTGGAATTTGCATGGAGAGCCTGGAATATCACACACTTGGTAAATGCACATTTCAGAAGATGTGAATGGACAGACAGCTAACACAATGCAGGTATAAGCTGCCTCTGCACCCCCACAAACACACACAAATCCACACACACTTTATGTGTCAGTAATATTTCTCCTTGCTCCAGAAAGCAATGCTGCATGACCTGGTTATGATATTACCTTAGCAACAAGCTGCCTTATAGCCAAGCTCTGCTTTGTGTGATGGTGTGTGTGTGTGTGTGTGTGTGTGTGTGTGTGTGTGTGTGTGTGTGCGTGCGTGCATGTGTGTGTGTGTGTGTGTGTGTGCGTGTGCTAGACAGAAGCAGAGAAAAGGACAGCAAGCCATTGCTTTTTTCTGGGAAGGAGATTTCAATGTATGTGTGCGCCAAAGTGTGTTCTAGCTGTGCGAGTGCATGTGTGTGTACTAACTATATTACACATGCATATTAATATATGCAGGTGTAAAACCTGGATGGTTTGGTTGTGAACAGCACCTCCCAGACCTGTCGTGACCTGCAATCCCTTTGTTATTCGTACAACATATATTGGATTACATTCACAAGAGCCTGGTAACGTATCGGCAGCTCAATAGTGCTGTTGCTCACAGCTTACTGTAATTGTTTTAATGATAGCTAATTAGCTTCCAAACACCAAGGATTCAATCTCAAATCAATGTGAGGAAAAAAATGAAACAATCATGCAAACCCATGGGTACCTTTAAATGAAAAGAAGAAAATAGGAAGCTGGTTTCAAAGGTGATAGGAGCAGAATTTAGGCATTAGTCATTCAATACCACCCTTATTTCCAAACTGGTGTAATGTGCGTAATTATGGTAACAAGCATGATCCTCACTGAGACGACTGGCAGCTTCTGCAGCCTCAGTGAATTGTTTGCCAGCAAGATGGATTTGGCAACAAATCTTATTGTTTTGATGCAAAAAAGAAAAAAAAATGTAAATGAATGTGATTCTTCCAGCTTAAATGGAGCATTTAGAATTTCTGACAGAGACAGATGGTTCCAGTAAAAAGGCTGATTGAAGAATCAATCCTGCAAATTTTTTATCCTGTTTAAGCAAAAGTACTCCTGGCACACACAAAAAAGGTGCACAGAAAACCAGGCGACCTGGAGATGGTCTCTGAATGTTAATGAGACTGAGTAACAGAACGAAAATGGCAATGAATTAAGGGCACCAATTTTCTTGAGTATGGTATCATTTAGTTGACGGTAATCATAGGTGTAATTTTTAATCACACAGACACACACACACATGCGCGCGCACACACACACACACACACACAAATACTTTGTAGTTCAGTCAGTTACCACCTCCTTCATAATCTCCAAATCAGCCTGTGTTGGAGGATCTCCCTGAATTTTCTTGCTAAAATGATGAAGAGTCCATGGAGTCAAACACAACATCACTTTAATGCACTTTTAATCTCAAAAACATGTCATTTACATGCATCACTGGAAATATTTGTATGACTATCCAAGAGAGCTGGTTCCACAGAAGAGGGGCCTTAAAACTGAAGGCTCTCCCTCCCATTCTACTTTTAAATACTCTAGGAACAACAAGTAGGCCTGCAGAGCGAGAGCGAAGTGCTGTAATAGGGTGATATGGTACTACAAGGTCATTAAGATAAGATGTGGCCTGATTATTTAAGACCTTGTATGTGATGAGAAGGATTTTAAATTCCATTCTGGATTTAACAGGATCCAGAGAAACATGGGCAAAACATGCTTTCTCTTTTTAGTTCCCAATGTCAGTATTCTGACAAGCTTTTATACCATGTTTCTAAGATTTTTAGGGCTGAGTACCATAACCTCAGTTAAACTGCAGGGATGTCTCAAAGACTCCAAGACCTGGATGACGTCTAATGTCCTGATTCTCAGTTCAACTCTAATTGGTGTGTGTTATCTGGCTTCATGGACAGATAGAGCTGCGTTTCATCTGCATAGCAGTGAAAATGTATGCTATGTCTTCTAATGATGCTGCCTAAGGGAAGCATGTATAATGTAAACAGAATTGGTCCTAGCACTGAACCCTGTGGAACTCCATAATTACCTCAGTGTGTGAAGAGGACTCTCCATTTACATGTACAAATTGGAGTCTATTAGATAGATATAATACAAACCACTGCAGTGCAGTACCTGTAATACCTACAGCATGTTCTAATCGCTCTAATAGGATATTATGGTCGACAGTATTGAACGCACAGAAATAAGTCCACTGTCAATACAGCTGTGATGGCCTCTGAAACCTGACTGAAACTCTTTAAAATCCTTTCCAGATGATCAGTTAGCTCTTTTACAACAACTCATTCAAGAATTTTACACCCCACCCTCCTGGAAACCAGACCACTAATGTGACCCCTCTACTTCCTAGTCCCAGCGAACGACCTGTGCTTATGTGCGATTTTGCAGTTAAAACAGATTTGTATAATTAGATTTTGAGGTAGAACAACATCAGAGGTCGACACTGTGAACCAGGATTATAGCTTATCCAGGTATAGCTTCAGGGTTAACCATGGGCTGTCTGCACTACAAAAGGGGTTTATTAAGGTAAATCACCATGGTAACTTGTGCTGTAAACCTAACCTGCTCCACTCTCTGATACACTGAATATATACATGCAGAGCACAGTTTGGTTGGAATCGGGAAGTAGTTGGACTGAAGCCAGTCTTGCCTTAAAGTTGGTTTCTCCGGTGTCCAACCAGGGGCTATCTGCCACCTACAACTTACATAATCGAAAAATGAGAAGAAAATGAACAGCACCACCCACAAGCAGGGAAGAGTGAACTCGATATACAAAATTATGACCTGGGTCAATCTGTTGTCAGGTTCAGCTGAACATCCGTGGGAGCAATGTAATTGGAGAAGATGATGGAAACTGAACCCGCCTCTCCTCAGCATATTGCCAGGTAATACCCATATTAACTGAAGGTGTCTTGCTAAGCTCCCAATGTTTCATACTTTCTCATGTCCCTCTATTGTTCCTACCTTACCCCCTGCTGTTTCCATCTTCTTTCCCATCCAGGTTATATGTTTCCTAATAGATCATCAGACCTACTCCTCTACTCTCATTCCATCTGTACCTCCTTCCCCCACCCAATTCCCATTCCTTCTAGTTTTCACCATTCCTCCTGTTATTTTTTAATCTCTTGTCCTCTCATTGTTTTTATTCCCTCTATCCGTTACAAGCAGAGAAACATAATGGCAGTGTTGGAATAGAGTTTGGGCTCTTTGATTTCCCCCTGGCCTATAAAGGTGGGGTGATATGCACCAGAATACAGTTTACAGAATAACGGGTTTTTTTTGCTCGAACTTTTATGGAAAAGAAGAATTATAACTTTTGTATTTAGATGTTTTTTGTTTTGCTTTGTTTCTGAAAACAGCCATTAATAAAACTAATCATAGCTGCATACATACAAGAACATTTGCATTCAGTATCTTTATTAAATCAAAAACTCTTTTTAAGTTAATGACATTTCTTTTATTAGGCACAAATCTTTTACACAGAGTAGTTTTTCTTTTTGCTTCAACAGCAACACCATCAGATGTTCCATTTTATTAGTTAATTCCTTTATTAAGTTTAACTTTCCTCAGTATATATGACACATGCTATAATCAGGAATGCTGTTATTACATAGTTTACTTGATTACTGTTTAGTAATTAATAATATTGTTACCATCCATTTCCACAATAAACTAATGATTGGACTCTTTGTAGCATTCAGTGTAAGAAACATCAGGCGTTTTGCTAAGAAATACAGATGCTGAAAGATGACAGATTAGCTGTGATGTCGAATGACTGCTGGATGTTTGGGTTAGAGTTGAGGGGACATTCACACCACAAGCTCTTGGAAGCTAATTTACCTGCAGTCTGTGTAACGCAGCACAATCTCCGCTTCCAAAGACTCCTAAGGGACTGTAGTCATGAAAGAATAGAGGGCCCACTCTCTTCTCCAATCTCTTGTGCAGTCATTGGGGATTTAAACAAATGTACAGTAGTCATGGTAGAAGCATTTCTGAAAGGCTGCTAAATCTCCTTTGAGGGGTGAAGCATATAGTCATTGTAAGGTAGAATAATTCCATTGCAGACACAGTTTTGGAGAAAATACACTGAATCCTATTTTGAGCAACGCTTGTTCAACAGCTCTACGGCTCCTACATAATAGGATTCAAATATATGAGTGAAATTGACTGAACATGGTGGCATGCTTTCTATTCTATCATTTCTTCTTCGTTTTTTTTTTGCCCAGTAAGAAAATATATACAACAATACAGCATCCCAAGCGTTCCAATAGTTTCGATTGCACTCAGTGTGCAGAGGGAAACACTTTAGGATGCTATTGTTAAAAACAGGATGGACATCACAAATAAGATATTTTATTAAACACACATTACTCACTGAGCTCTCTATTTCTATCTCTCTCGCTATTTCTACTGGTTTCCTGTCATAGTGAAAAGATGTGGTGTATGTTCAGTTTAATAATCATTCTAAATTTGCCATGTGTGAGATGAGCTTTAGCCTCTCCCCCTACAGCAGGGTCACCAGTCACCAGTTGTTTGGGCATTACGATGATACTGGATTAAATAAGCAGCTAAAAAATGGACGTTTACTACACACACATATTGTTGGAATATGACATACGGAATACTAGAATTCAATGTAGAACACTATAAACATTTTAATAGAATTGAGTATTGCAGTGCTTTCTTAGGCTCAGTAAGAAAGAAAACATGCAACAAGTGAAGTCCATGAAACACACACAGAATGATTTGACTAGTTGAAAGTGTTAATTGTTGCCGCCAGCTTACTTTATTATATACTGAGTATATTTTTTTCCATTATCCTCTCTTCTTATTTCAGAGCTGACCGCATTGTTGTTGTGATCCACTGAAGTGCTTAGTGTATCAGCTGATCATAAGCATTCATGCTCTGTGTTTTATGACTTAAAAGGTCAGCTGTCATTTATTTTGGCAGGGGCAAGTTTTATTTATACAGCACGGAATCACAACAATGGTCACCTCAAGAAATTCAGCAAAGAATTTACTGAACTCTACTGAATGAATGATGCTAAGTGATACCACAGGTAGCAGTTTAAATATGGTACTGTACATGCTTTCCAAAGTCACAGGATGAAATAGTTTAAATGTTTTAAAAATGGCGACCCATAACACATTGGTTCAACTCTACAACTCTTCTCTTCTTTAGTATAAGTCAGTCGCACAACATTCACACACAAAATGCAAAAGTCTTGTGAACCCATATTTCACTGACAATTACACATATCAACGCATCAAATGAGACGCTTTATTATTTCATGAAATATGGTTGAATTTAAGCTCATTTTGAATTTGACCAACACAGCTCAGAAAAGTTGCGAATGGGCTACAAAATTATTAGAAAAGTATCTAATACTAAAAAGAAACAGCTGGAACATTTTGCTCCTTATTAGGTTAATTGGCAGCAGGTCTGTAACATGAAAGGAACATATTATAACATGATGCAGAGTTTGTAAGAATGTGTAGAGATTCATCAGTCTACAAAAACTGTGGTACTGCGGAACAATGCCAGTTTAATATTATTCAGTCATCACAGTTTTTACTTTGACAATCTCATTACCTACATAATATCAATGTGAAGACTTGCGATGCAGCAGCATTCCTCTCTGGATCTAATGGCCATCACAGTGGAGAGAGGATGGAATAGTTGAATTTGGTACCTGAGGCCCCAGCTCATGTGAGAGGTGCTTTCAGCTCATCTCCATGCTTTCAAGAGGTTGAGGCAATATATGTGCGTGACTACTCCGATTGCAGCACTTCATAGTCAACGTCCCCCACTCGCTGAGTGGTCAAATGCCCCCTCATTTCATCCACCCCAGAGTCAGTGTTGGATGACACCTCCAAACTGCCCCATTAACCTACTGGGCTAATCTACTCCCAAAATCAAGGCGTGCATAAGGCGGGAGCTAACTGCAGTCTATCAGTTTTGTGCCTATGTGTAATGTCCACAGCACCATGAAGGTCCCCATGCACACGTCTAACGTCTACCCACTCTGCCCCCTGCAGTGCCCCAGGTTGAATCAAAGTCAAGATGCATTGATAAATAGGACTAATATTATACACTAATAATCGAAATCTTCCTGTCAAAAAAGTCTGTGATCAGGCTATGTGTTATTTATAACTGAAAACTAACGATGCCATTTCAGTCACTTTGGTTTTACTGTAAACAACAACTGCAGTCACCATTGGAGACTTTGGTGACGCACGATAAAACATCAGGAGCTTCTTTTTTTCCCTTTTTCCTCATTAAATCTCCACTGCAGAGTCATGTAATGTCAACTCTAGCCTTCCACCCACCCAGTCACATACACACAAAGTAGTACACACACAAAAACACAGCAATGCACACGCACACGGAACACCCGTGGGTGGTCAGTTAACATGTTTGCTCGTGTTTGCCCTGCCTAAAGGCCAACATCACTGTGTGCTGGTTTTATTTATGTGCAGTTTGTATATATTTGTCAAAGCTATTCCCCATTAGCCTTCACAAAGTGGTCACTCTACATCCTCGGCCACTCCACTTAAAGCGATGCAAACAGGCTGTAGATGCATACCATATGGACGGCTTCTATTCTTGGAGCTTTCCTCCCTTGTCGTGACTTTTTCAGCATGTTACATCATGCAGTATCTTAAGTACTGGTTGAAATTTTGATAAATGCCATGGAAACACCAAAACTTCAATATTGGGAGTGACGATTGTGAAATTCAATAAAATTTCAGCTATTTTCTTTTCCTGTGTTTTATGCATAAATCAGATTTTTAGTTTTTTGGAAAAACAGACAGAGGAGCTGAGATGAACAGAATCTGAGCTGATAATATAGTTTATGACATGTTGGTTTGTCATTTTATAAAGGATGGTGCACATTTCTGGATATTTCTATCAGTTTAACCTTCTGGTATATTCATATGCATTCATAGGCTTGATCGTAATTTGTGATATCTGCCATCTACAGTATCTGCAAAACTTTAGGTATACTGTAGTAATACGGGGGTGAAATTCATGAATTTAAAATAAATTGTGGGTTCTCTGCCCACGCTCCTGTGCACTTTCACTCACCAGTGTAACCTGATTAATTGTAGATTTTTTCTAACATTAATGCTTTCTGCTATTTCTGCAGCAGGACCAGACGGCATCCCAGGTCGTATCCTAAGAGACTGCGCATACCAGCTAGCTCCTGTGTTCACTGAGATATTCAACATCTCTTTATCTCAGTCGGTCATCCCCACATGCTTCAAAGAGTCCATCATTGTTCCTGTCCCGAAGAAACCCCACCCTGCTTCTCTCAATGACTATCGCCCTGTAGCCCTCACCTCAGTAGTGATGAAGTGCTTTGAACGCCTGGTCAGAGACTTCATCATTTCTTCACTACCAGACACACTGGACCCACTACAGTTCGCTTACCGTCCAAATCGTTCCACAGACGATGCCATCTCTCATCTCCTCCACACATCACTCACTCACTTGGACACTAGAAGGGGGAATTATGTTAAAATGCTCTTCATAGACTACAGCTCTGCATTTAACACCATAATTCCCTCCACACTCACCACCAAGCTGGAGCATCTGGGACTCAGCTCATCTATGTGTCAGTGGATCTCCAACTTCCTAACTGGCAGACCACAGGCAGTAAGGATGGGCGGACATGTCTCAGCCTCCACCACTCTCAGCACTGGAGCCCCCCAGGGGTGTGTTCTGAGCCCCCTGCTGTACTCTTGGTACACATATGACTGTGTGGCCACTACCAGCTCCACCACCATCATCAAGTTTGCTGACGACACCGTCGTGGTGGGCCTGATCTCTGATAACAACGAGACGGCCTACCTGAAGGAGATTAGGAATCTGGAGAACTGGTGCCAGAGGAACAACCTCCTTCTAAACGTCAGTAAGACAAAGGAGCTGATAGTGGACTTCAGCACTAAGCAGGAGAGGAACTACCAGACCCCCGTCATCAACGAGTGCCCAGTGGAGAGAGTGGACAGCTTCAAATACCTCGGAGTTCACATCACGCAGGACCTGTCATGGTCCTGTCACATCAACACCGTGGTGAAAAAGGCCCGACAGCGTCTCTACCACCTCAGACGCTTGAGAGACTTCCAACTGCCCTCCAAGGTGCTCAGGAACTTTTACTCGTGCACCATAGAGAGCATCCTGGCGGGAAACATCTTAACCTGGTTCGGGAACAGCACCATGCAGGACAGACGAGCTCTACAGAGGGTTGTGCGGTCAGCTGAGCGCACCATCCGCTCCGAGCTCCCTGACCTGCACTCAATCTACAGCAGGCGGTGCTGGACCAAGGCCAGGAAGATCGTGAAGGACCTCAGCCATCCCAACAACAGACTGTTCTCTCTGTTGAGGTCAGGAAAGCGATTCCGCTCCCTGAAGACCAACACAGAGAGACTGAGGAGGAGCTTCTTCCCGCAGGCGATACGGTCTCTCAATCACACCACCACACAGTACTGACCCACACATACAGTTCTTACACACACACTGGACTTTCTGGACTTTGGTTTTGCACAACACTGGTCACTATATTCTTCATTTCCGGTTAATACTTGTACAGCTGCTGTTATTGTGTATATATTTATTTATATTTAGATTTCTTCATACATTCTTATATAGTTCTATATTGTGTATTGTGTATTTTGTTGTACAGTTATTTTATTTTCAACTTTAATTTATATATTTATCTTTATCTTATTCTTCCCAGTTAAATTTACCCTTCATTCTAATTTGTGTTGTACAGTTATTTCATTTTTAACCTTAATTTATATTCTATTCCTTCCTAGTTAAATTTACCCTTTTTAATTTTTCATATTTATTTCCTATCTTATTCATAGCCTTTTCCTTTTTTTGTTTTCTTTAGGTCACGAGCAGTTGTCCAAGCATTTCACTACATATCGTACTGTGTATGACTGTGTACGTGACAAATAAAATTTGAATTTGAATTTGAATTTATTTTGGGTTCCCCAGTTGGACCCACACAGAGGCATGGTTTTTCCAGTGTTTAACACCGTCAGCTGATCACTGGGTTTTTTGGTATGGTGGTTGAATTTTCTCCCCATGCTCGAGTGGGTTTTTGGTCCATGTAGGTTAGGATGCTCCTGTTTGTTTTGTTTTTAAAGATATTGTAGGATTTAAGTTTTAAGTTTTAAGATTTAGGTGTGACGAGCAGAGATGAATCCAGAGGTCAGAACTCACTGATCAATATGGAATAAAGTGATCAGGTGTGCAAATTTATACGTGACTTTTTTATTCCTTGTACTTTCATCCTGTACATTGAGAAGTCCATTTTTACTGGTAATGCTTTTTAAGGTTAACACGGACTTTTCAAGTCTGATTTGTATCGTGTGGTGTGCGGTATCCTTAATGTGCAGGTAAACCTGCATCATCACATGTCCAGACAAGAACCAATGGGGAAAACTGCTACACAACATAAGTTGTAAGCTATGCAGAATTTGGGGTCAGATGGTGCAAACAATCTCAAGGAAAAGGAAGAGCAGCTACAAATAAAGACCATCGCTAAACTCTTTAGAACTGTGCTGATTTGTGGAGGCCAAAGCACAAAGATGATGCCAGGCGGTAGTTTGATTAATATATAAGTAATATATAAACCTCTGCCCTACATACATTAGATTTATGACATAAATGATGCATTGGTTTTGTCATGTTTTGTTTATTTAAAAACGTGATTGTTGTTATACCAAACCTCCTTTCTATGTGAATAACACATCCCACATTTCACACAGTACTCACAAATACACTTGGCTGCACATTTACGTTGCCAAGACCTGCCGATCACATATGTGTCGTTTCTTTGAAGCATTTAGTAAGTAGGTCCTAAAGTTGGGAAGAAAAGGTGAGAACGACCTGAGGCAAAAATAACCTCCGGGTCAAGAGGTTAAACGGCTGAGCTGACCAACGGGCTGATGTCCCAGAAAACTGAGATCTGGGGCTCTATGTGTCAGAAAGGCCAACCACAGAGTGCAGTAACCTGTGTGTCAGTGTAGGGTCCATGTCCTCATCAGAAGGCTAGTTATAGCTTATGATATTAAAGGATATTTCCTTATTAGTCTCCTTATTTAAGTGAAATTTATTGCAATTTCTTTTTTAAACCATTGTTAGCCTTTGAAAATTATTACATTTTAAAGGTCTAAAACTCAAATTGTTTATTTGCACTCAGATCAGAAAACAAACATAGTTCTGAATGTTCGTATAAAAGAACTCACTGAATCCCAAAAGACTTATTTGTAGGAAATAATGCTCACTAGACATTTTAAAAATATATGCGACAGCAGATGATCCCAAATGTTGATTACCTGTGTAGAGATTAGAATATTATTTTACTGTTACTATTCATAACCATTATCATTACTGTTGCATCAATTATCATTTCATTAGAGCATTTATTGAAACTGTTGATGTTACATTAAAGTCTGTATTTCAGGTGTGAGCATAATTACATAATAATCTTTCATTGCAGGTGCAACTGTACTCATGTTATACACATTGCATTTTTGTGTTAATTAAAGAGTTGAAGCTTGGTCAAGTTAATTAATGGTCTGAAGCTTCGCCCGACGCGATGTTCGACCGATCTATTGAGTAAAGTGACCCACAGCTATTGGAAGGATTGCATACATGCTTACAATTCACCGCATATTATATAGGAATAGAATAAAGGCCTGTGTGTGTTCAGCAGCCTGCTGCATTGGAGTTTGCCTGGTAACTCAAACAGAGTCAGGAAGTATACTTCTAAAATGTCTTTGTTTGTCGAGTGAGGTCATGCACTGAGGTCAAGACACACATAAGTCTGCCTGCACACATACACAGTATATAGACTTGTTTTGCTTGTAAACGGCATGCTCATGTTCTGTTCTGAAGTGCAGTAAGTGAAATAACAGGAAGCATCTGGCGGTGGCGGAGGAACAGAGGAAGGAACTGTTCTTTTTTAGAATATGTCCAAGGTGGATATTATTGGAACTGGAACTGGTGCATGTTATTTATCTGCTTTGACGCATAATGTTCGTCATCAAATATGTTTTGAGCCTGTGTATGAGTTTATGTATACTTATTATGGGCATGAATGTTATGGCCATTTTGGATTTTCTCTAATCAGCATTTACATACAAACTTAAATGTACACATGCACCTTCACTACTATTTGATTAAATGGCCTTAGGAAGTTGCACCTTGATCTTTGGTAGCCATCAAGAAGCTTCCAGCATAATTCTGGGATGTCTGACCACTCGGCACAACTGGCAGAGTTCATTTAAACTGGACGGTTTTCTGGCAGGGTCCACACATTTTCAGTAGGGTTGAAGTCAAGGCTTCGAGGCCATTCGAGAAGTTTAGAAGAGAAGATGTTAACCTGCTTTATGATTTCGAAACCAGTTTTGGTGGTGTTTGTCCACAGTCCTGTTGATGCAACCACATGTGCACGTCATCAAGCAGCAATGAGACATGCTGTCAAATCTTATTTTCTACTTGTCTTCAGCAGTGTGATGATGCTCAGAATATGCCCAGAGCATCAGCCAATAAGAGTTCAATGCAATTTTAAACATACATTATGGACAGATAGCCAACAGACTCCAGTAAGCAGTGACGGGTTTATTGCAGCTGCTAATTCATGAGAAGAATTTATCACTGTTTTCTAATCTGACGCCACGACCAACTTATAGGTTACGTTAACATGACATTAGTCACGTGGATACTAAAGTCATGTTGAGCTGCACTACAGCTCATGTGACTGACAGCACCATCACATACAAAAGCCACGTATGCAAATGAAGTGACCTTGATTGACACCATTCCTCTGTTCAGAGCTATAAATGTAAGTCTCCTCTGACCTCACCATGAAGGATTAATGATAATGTTTAATACAGGTTTGTGAGATAAGCTGCTGAGCCTAAGTTGTTGTTTAAAGCAGCGTTCCTGCTCTTTGATTTGTGTTCGTTTTACTTTGTATTTCAGACTTTCTGTGGAGAAAAGCCATGGGAGAAAGGGATTGGAGGGAACTTTGGTTTTGTCACTGTCTGCTGTTTTGTTTGCCAAAGGTCCTCTGACTGAGCATTCATGCCAGTTTTCAACAGAGCACTGCTACAGTGAGATATGCGTTTGGAAATAGATCGGTGGGCAGACAGCCGACGACGCAAGGACTGACTATCAGGAAGAAAAAAAGTTTATAATACCAGTGCCTGCAAAACCCTCTTCTATCCACTGAAACTTTTCAGAAATTGAGAAAAACGACCATTTCCCCCCACTGACACTACTGCAGTGACAGTATTTTACAAATCATTACCACAGGGCTAGCTTGAATCATTACACATTACCTTTCATTTTCAGTCCAAAGGAAATAAAAACTGATGCCACAGGGTTTCCGGAGACTGTGGATACAATGCAATGCAGTGTGTGTTGATGTATTTGGACTACATTTCAGTAATGCTGATTTAGTTTTTTTTTTTCCTGAGGGACTGAGGCAAACAGAGATGCAGGAACATGGAGGGGATTTCAAGGAGATGGAACATTTTGATTGTTGTTATCCAACAGCTATTTGAGACTTAAAATAGTTGCTTGGCACTTAGCTCTGACCAATTGTATTTCAGTGAGAATGCCCTAAGGATGACACATTTGGTGAAATATGACTTACTTTCACAATAAAAGCATATTCTTCTTCATTTTACTATTAATTCTGTATCTGATTTATGAACATGCGTGGAGTTTAACCGTGAAACATAAGAGGTTTTAAGAGTTTATTAGCATATGTGTCATAACTCGAAGCTCCAACGCAGAGAAAAAGTTGAACCCTACTGATCTGTCTTTGGTATGTCATTGCATATAATACATATGTACACAGGAATAATAAAATCTATGTACACTGAAGTGCAAACAGGGATAACAGGTCTACAGGCTATCCCCACCCTGAGCTGCTAACACAAATCAGACCAGATCTGTATTTTAAAAAAAGGCATTTTTATTAGGATACATTTTTGGTTCTTGCTCATCTAGGTGCTATAGAAATTATAGAATTGTAAAAAATATAAATTCCAGCTTTAAAGCTTTAATCCCAGGTTTAAATTGGAACTATAGAGAACTATGCTTGGGTTTAAAGAGATGTCACATATGCTTACCACGCTTGGAAAAAATAAAAGTGTGTCCTCCTCCTGTTTTGACTGTGTAACTGAGCTAATTGTGAAGTGGTTATCAGTATTCGGGAGTAACGGAATACATGTACCGCCGTTACGTATTTAAATACAAAATATGAGTAACTGTATTCCGTTACAGTTACCATTTAAAAAGGTGGTATTCAGAATACAGTTACTTTGTTGAAATGAATGGATTACACGGCGGTATTTTTCTGTTTCATAAGGCTATACCCTCTTTAATTTTGCTTTCCACGCCAGTGGAAACCCAAACAAAACACGCATTAAGAGGCTTTAATGCCTGTGGCCCATGTCACCTCTACTTCATGTCATTGCATAATGACGTGAAGAAATATTTTTTTAAATTATTCACAAAAATGATTTAATATTAAGGCAAGAGGCAGAGTGTTACAGGCATAGGCCTAAAGCATATAGCCTGATGGGCAGTGTAGTTCATGCTGCAGGAAGAATGGACTGCCATTGTCTGTGAGGGAGGGAGGGAGGAAAAGTCGGAAAGGACGAGCTGTCACCGAGCAGAAACGGGAGCTGGAAGCATGTAAATATAATAAAAACCACTGCAGCCAAAAAGAGAGCCTGACGAGCCCAGCTGTAAGTAAGCTAATAAGACTCGACTGTACACCGTGTTTGTGTTTTCCTCTGAAACAATAAGTTCAGTTGAAGCAGCCTTTCAACGCCTCTCTCTGTCTCTCGCTAGCAAAGTTGACCCAGACAACAAAGTAAAGCTAGTTTTCAGCTACGACGTATTAGCCAGAGGTCCCTTTACTACGGTTCAGAGCCGCGGACCTGTTTTATATACGCGCGGAATAGTTTTCTATACGAGATCCCTGCAAAAAGTGCAGCCTTACCTAATCTCCACCTACTGTTACTCATTTATATTAAGATTTAAACATCTAGTTGGTGTTGGTATGGAGAGTAACCTTCAGTAATAGTAATAAATCACACAGCAATAGGACATTCATGTAGTTGTAAAAAGCTTGATAATATATTAAGTAATCCAAAGTATTCAGAATACGTTACTCTCATTGAGTAACGTATGCCGAGCTCCTCCGGCTCGCTGAGCTCCTCAGCTGGCGGTGCGTGCTCCTCCGGCTCGCTGAGCTCCTGCTCGGGCATGCTGAGCTCCTCAGCTGGCGGTGCGGGCTCCTCCGGCTCGCTGAGCTCCTGCTCGGGCATGCTGAGCTCCTCCGGCTCGCTGAGCTCCTCCGGCTCGCTGAGCTCCTCCGGCTCGCTGAGCTCCTGCTGCAGCTGGACGAAGTCTGAGGTTTCCCGAGCTTGCACTACCCCCCGGGCTTTATGCAGGGTGCAAAGGCAGGCGGAAACTCCCTTGAGCTGGCCGAGGTAGGGGTTTCCCTCCAGGATCGCCTCGATGGCGTTTAACCCCACCACTCTTGCCCTTCTGTTGGTGGTGTGAGTTACCCAGTCCATCAGGCGTTGGACGCAGGTGAGGTCGCTCTCTCCGGACAAGGCTGCTGGAGTGGGTAGTGGAATGGAGGCTGCTGCTGGTGGAGAAGACGGCTGAGGGGTGACTGCATGCGGATGAGATGACGACGGTGTTACAGCTGCAGATGGTGAAGCAGCGGGTGGTGTAGCGACCTCCGACCAAGGTGATGGTACCTGCACCGTCAGCTCGTCCACTGCAGACACAAACACAGATGATGAGGAAAATGAAAAATTGTCCGTACTACTCACCACAGCCGGCTCTTGAGATGTCTGTGGCTTTGGCTGCGGTGAGGAACGCCGGCGGCGCGAACGTCGTTTCCATGTAGATGTCGGGGCCGGCGTCTCAGGCTGTGAATCCACCAGCTGACCGGGCCGGTGAGCAGCCTGAGGAGGAGAGTGGAGGTGGAGGGTGGAAAGCAGGAAGTCCAGGACTACAGAATTAAGGGAGTCCACCAGCCAGGGGAATTTCAACAGCATCTCCTGCAGCCGTCTCTCCACGGCGCGACGCAACCCCTCCGTGGGCTTCTCCCACCACGACTCACATAGGTGGTAAATTCTGTCCATAACCTCCATCCTGAGCCTCTCCTCAGAGACCGCTGGGTCCATACGGGGCGGGATCATTCTGTCACGGTATGGCATGGCACACCGTGGAAGGAGTGGGGAAGGAGGACCCAGGCGCGGTGCTCTATGTACAAACAGTGTTTATTTACAGAGTGAAAACAACGTAACAATAAATCCCCGTGTTCTCCCAGACTCCCGTGTCGTGTCTCCCGTGAATAGTCCGTGTGCTCTCTGCTCCCGTGTCAGCACCCCCCGGTGCTCGCTGCTCTCCGTGCCTTCCACGCTCTTCCTGCGGGAAACAATAGCGCAGCTGTCAGGACACTCAGAAATGGCAGGCATACACTTTCTGACTAAACTTAGACAGGGTGACTAACGTGGAGTCTCATGCAATGATCCCGCGTCGGTGGGAGCTCCAAGACTCTCCTAAGTAGCTCCCCCGACGAGCCCTGATCAGCGGCAGGTGTGTGGCTTCGGGTGTGGCCAGTCCTTCCGCAGGGCCACACCCCTCAGGCCTGCAGGTGGCTGAGCTCCATCCTCCAAGCATCCCCGCAGACATAAACACACACACTCACATCTACAATCATGGAGGAGAGCAGCAGCAATACCAAAATACATATAATAATAATAATAATAATATAATACATGACTGCTCAGGGATCCTGGGTCGCCCAGTCCCAGGACCCTGACAGTAACGTAACAGAATACATTACAAAATACATTTTGGGGCATGTAATCTGTAATCTGTAGTGGAATACATTTTAAAAGTAACCTTCCCAACATTGGTGGTTATTCTACACTTTGCTTATTGTGCAGTCTTTGGAAATATGAATTTATAGTCCTGGCACTAATTAGATGAAATCTCATTCAACATTCACTGCTCTATTACACTTTCTATAAATATCTCAAACCAAAATGAATCAGTGTATTTAACACTAGGACTGACAATGGGGTCATTTTGAGCTCTTGGCTTTTTAAAAACAATGTAACTAATTTAAAATAAAACTCTAATATCTTATATTTTGTTACTATTGTTCACTTTAAGGAATTAGTTTATCCATCATACAGTGGATGCTGGGTGTGGGATAAAAAGGGAAAAATGACAGCCACTCATACCTAGAGCTGCCATCAACGACATAACAAAAACTGTGGAATGTAAAGTTGCCTAGCAACACATTGTTTTTTTGCTGCACAGATTTTGATATGAAAGCTACTGTAACACGATCCAGAGGTAACTAAATGTGATTAATAAATGAATATGTTAAGCTGGGTCAGGGCAGGGCAGTGGAACACGTCACTGGGTGGGTTGCTGGCTCTGTAGAGCAGCGGGGGAACCAGAGTGTGGTGCGCTAATCTGAGCAAAGAAACAGAAATCCAGAGCAGAGCAGCAGAATCAGATAGTTTTCAGGCCTACGGAGAAGCGCTAAGGAGGGCTGGAGACTGAGATGGAGTGCACTACACTGCTTTTATCACAGTTGAATAAATTACAGTATTGCACACATGGCATTCTAACAGTGTTATTTTGCCTGCACAGCAGGGTGGTCTGTTTGATGTTGTTCTTTGATAAACCAAATCATTTCCACACAACTGAAATAAGATGACGCCATAAGACCAGTTTTATTTGAGCGAAATCAAATATCTTGATCATGCTTTTTTTCCCATTATGTAAAAAACAAAACAAAAACAAAAATATATCAGCAAACATTAGCAATCAAACAAATACATTTGCTTTATTAATTCATTTTTTACTCCAGAATCCAGTTTGGAATAAAAAAAAGAAGAATCACTCCAACTAAATGTGGTTAATGCAGCTTCAACTACTGCACATCTCGCAGGTAGGATCATACGAGTCATACGAGAGACAAGAAAAAACAAACACACACACATATTGTGATTTACGTAAAATGTAAAGATGTTTCCAGTGCTTCAGGTGCTGTCTAGAGGGGAGTACTGGGAGTACTTTGCATTGAACGTGTTGGACTCCACACATATTACATCAGTTGTTATCAGTGTGTACACGAAGTAGAAGGTAGAAATCCTTTCGCTACTATATTTTCTCCAGCTCTACATCTGCTTTTGGTTGCCTACCTTCTCTGTCGCACTGCCAGCATTGTATCATCAAGGTTGCTGGAAGAATCTTTGTTTACCCAGTACGTTGCATTTTAATTAGAATTCTGACCTCTGGAGCTACAGCGTGGCATGAAAATGAGATAAATAACAAATGAGAATTGTTGTGCAACTTCACCTAACCAATTCTGAAACATGGGGCACAGAGGACTTGGAGAGAGAGCTAGAGAGAGAAATTTGTTGTACATAATTATTCAGTAATTGCTTTTATTGTTTTATTGTGTTACATCCCCGCCCCCCGCAACCCACGGCACTTAGTAGTATGGGAAACAATAATGAGGATAATGCTAGGTAAAACTGCAGTAGCAAACTTAACAAAAACTCAGAGGGTTTGCATCAAAATTCAATAAACTACAAATTTGAGGCTGCTGTAAAGATAGAGCCAAGGAGCCAGGATAGAAACACTGTTGAAATGAGCCCGTTGAGGGTTGAGATACTTCACTGACAATTCACAAGACCAATACTCACATCATCATCATCATCATCAGTGTCTGCGATTCATCCTCAGGGGATCATGAGTGTATGCAGCAAAGCTTAAACCAATCCATTTTGTATATGGACATGTATTTCACTTGGCAAGTTAAATATTATAGGATCAATAGTTAAACATTAACAAAGTCTTTTGGATTCATCCTTTGGGGACCATGAACTTCTCACGTTCTCACTGTCATAGCATCCAGCTGTCATTGATCTATTTCAGTCTGGATGAAAAGGTGAAACTAACAATTCCCTGATGGTGGGTTGCCATACCAACCTTACTTTGAAATGTATGTAGCGTAGCTTTTATTTGGATTTATCCTTACTTCAAACGCCAGCGCTATTTTGAGGTAAAAAAAAGAAACAAAGATTTTGATTGTTTTATGTAGCAAAACGTTGCTCCCTGAACCATAGATACACGAGTTTATTTAACACATAAAAATGTAACTAGATAGGTCCTGGTGTGGATCCATTGGCACTGCCAATGCTAAATAAATAAAAGTTTATTAAGTTACTGTAGTTTCTCTGTTGTACAATAACTCAAGTTTAAGGATACTAACAGAACGACGAGTTAGATGAGGGGTGGTTTTTTTGCATTTTAATTTGCATTAATTTTCATTTGCCTCTTTTAATGCAATTTTGCTGACTTCTATAGACTGCTTATTGTTATTTCTGTTATCCAGCACAATGTCAGGCTAACACTCTCCAGCTACTGACAAGAGAAGCTCGCAGAGGTGAAGAAAAGCTGGCAAAATGAAAAGATATTCATTGCTGACGGAGCTGCGCATTCATCATCTTCCAATGCATTGTTTGCCTGGAGTCTCAACCTGCCACGATATAATTACCTTTTTACATAAGCTTCATGTGCTGCTGATAGAAGAGACCAATATTCTGTGGATTATTTTTCTCTTTGTATTTGGAGCAGAATCAAAACATGTTTAACATATGAAACGTTTCATTCTCAAATACTACACGCATACATCAAAAAAAGAAATCATGTTAATATCTGCTGCTATTTTCATGTTTTGTTTGTTTTTATGGAAACAGCAGTGGGTGATTGTGCATTCAGGTAGAATAAATACTTTCCACATTTCTCATGTGGAGAAAGATATTCATTTTTAGAGTAAAATGTTTTAAACACATGACAAATTGCACTGATTAATTGCTAATCTCCATTTCCATTTAGATGACTCATTTTCTCTGTAATGGTCCTTATCATAAATTCAGGTGCTTCAGAGTCATATCTGGTTGCCATAACGTTGGAGGTGATTTTACATTGCTTTGGACTGCTATTACTCTCAGCGGTGACCTCACACACTCATACAAGCACAGAGGTTCTGAGGAAGTGCTTATATCACTGTTAAAACCAGAGATGGCTCTATTGTCGAGAGGACCGCCCGTAGAGATCTCCTGCTGAGTGTTAAAAAAAGTATAACGTGTGTGGAGAATGCGACTTGGCCCTCAGTCAATAGATGGGTTATGTTTAGCACAAAGATACCTATTCTTTAGAGTAATATCAGGGACAAATCTAAGCTTGGAGCGTTCATAGTAATGTGCATATCACAGATGAGCTCGTTATCCTTCGGGATACAGACTCTTTTCACTCTTTAATCTCTGTATCACAGATTAGGCTCGCCAATTTAGCAGGAGGAATTATTCTCCTTAAAATAACTTCCAAATTGACTTGAGACATGTTTTCTTTGTAGGCATGCTATGTGATCAGCTTTCCTGTGCTGCTTCTTTGGCTATTAGATTTATTGATCCTTGTGGATTTCACCATCCACAGTACACAATAATCTAGCAGTTACATCAGCTATCAAACCATTATAGCTGTTCCCCAACCTTTAGTCATAAAATAAACCCAAACATTTCTGCACTTTAAAGAAATTTCCTCAAAGTGTTTTTGCGACGTCTTTTTGAAAGAATGTGATGAATGTAAAGCCAACCTTACCTGCAGCTTAGCCGCGCTGCCACACCAAACTCCCTTCATCATATTTCACCCAGTAACTAGTTTAGGATGAGCTGAACACATCAGCTGTGATTAGGTTCAGACCAAAAACACTCAAACAGTTTGCTTGTAATGGTAATATACCGTTGACTTCAATTTGATCCATCTACACAGAATCATACAAATTTGAACCAGTGGTGGTGGTGGTTACAACTGGGACATTAAATGAGTAAAAACCATTAACTGTAACATCAACAAACAAAGGAAACAAAAATATTTTAAAAAGACTCCTAAATACCTGGCCAAACCAGTATGAATAAATGTCTCTGTATTAAACTGTTTAGTTTGTACAGATAAACACAGACCAAATGACCAGCCATAAACTAGACACACTTGTGAATCAGTGGAGGGCACCATTGTCACGGTCCCCGTGTCTCTCTGGTTGGCCCACGCTGGCTACAGGTTTTGTTGTTGTTAGTTTTTGTTTTCTTTGTCTCTCCTCCTCCTCTCTGCCTGGGTGGAGCTCGTTACGGGCTCTCGCTCTTGGCCCACGCACCTGTGTGATTGTGTCCACCTGCTGCTGATCTGGCTGATTTCCCCAGCCGCTATTTAAGGCAGTGGCACTGAGCAGCTCACCGCTGGAACGGTGAACCTCCTGAGTTCGTGCTCTCAGCATTTTCAAAAAGAATCCCTTGTGTGTATTTTTCTGTGGAACTAACCTTAACCCCCTCCCAACTCACTGTACATATATATAGCACTAAGGTGATCCCTGTTGTGAATAAATCTCCTTTTTGTTCTCTGCGAAAGAACTGTCTGCGCGTGAGTCCGTTCAGTAGCCATGACAGAACGTTCCAGCCTGGACTCAGCAGATCAAGACCCAGTCCAGCGAGCCCTTGCGTCACAGGAGGCGCTACTGGCCCGCCACGAGGCAATGTTCGCACACTTGCTAGGTCAGATTGCATCTCTCACCCAGGCAGTGGCTCGGCTTACACCGCTGGAAGGAACGCCCTCGGTGGCTCCCCCCGCCCCGCAGGGAGCCGAAGCCCCAGCTGTGGAGCCGGCTGCAGCTGAGGTAACAGCCCCCTCTGCTCTGGAACCAGGCGCCACAGGTCTTCGTCTACCTGCCCCTGAGCCCTTTTCTGGTGAGCTGTCCAAATGTGCAGGATTTTTGACGCAATGCTCTTTGGTTTTCCGCCAACAGAGACGTTTGTTTGAAGATGATGGAGCAAGAATCGCATTTTTTGTTCAGTTGTTACGTGACCGCGCGCTGCTGTGGGCTCAGGCGGCACTGAAAGCCAATCCAGACATAACCTATGCTGTTTTTCTCACAAAATTTAAAAATGTTCTTGAGAAGGGATCCGGCGCTGAAGCAGCAGCTCATCAGTTGCTGAACCTAAAGTAGGGGAAGCGGAGTATGGCAGACTACTCCATTGACTTCCAGATTCTGGCTGAGGAGACTGGCTGGGGTGAGGATGCATTACGTAGTACCCTTCTAAATAATCTTTGTGAAGAGTTAAAGGACGAATTAACCATGCGGGAATTGCCCACCTCGCTAGATGCTTTAATGAGTTTGTGTGTGAAAGTAGACGGCCGCCTGCGTGCACGACGGAGTTCCCGGCTCTACAACTTTCATGAGCCTTCGGGGCAGCCCAAAACGGCGCCCGGAGGAGCCCAGGCAGAGCTCCGTGAGTAAAGGGAGGAGTGGGATCAAGAGGAACCCATGCAATTGGGGCACTCCCGGGTCAATTCCACCGAGCGCCATCGCCGTTTGGTTTCTGGTGAGTGCTTGTTTTGTGGCAAGAAAGGCCATTTCGTGGCAACCTGCCCGTTGCGATTAAAAGGGCGCGCCCGCCAGTAAAGGTAGGAATACTGGTGGGCGTGCTCTCTCAAGATTCTCCTCCACGTTTTTTGCTGCCAGCCAAGATAACTAAGCAAACCATGACACACTCTCTCTCAGCTTTAATAGACTCCGGCGCCGAACAAAACTTCATTGACTCAAATCTCGCCAAACGCTTGAACTTGGTCTGTGACTCATTGCCACACCCCCTTCATGTTTCTGCTTTACCGAGGCAGCGCCTACCGGACATCACTCACGTTACGGAGCCAGTTACCCTCACGTTATCTGGAAATCATTCTGAAGCAATCAGCCTTTTTGTGTTTCAGGCTCCACACGCACCTTTGGTTTTGGGCCACCCCTGGTTACAACAACACAATCCTCGCATAGATTGGAAGAGGGGGTGCATGTCTGGGTGGGGGGAGGAGTGTCATATGAACTGTCTTAGATCAGCCCCTCCCCTCGCCTCTACTGTCGAACCACCCCCAGCTTTGGAACCACCGGACCTCTCCTCTGTGCCGCCAGTTTATCATGACTTGGCCGAGGTATTTTGCAAAGACAGGGCGAGGTCGTTACCCCCCCACCGGCCATACGACTGCGCGATTGAATTGCTTCCTGGGGCTCCGTTACCCACGAGCCGCTTGTACAGCATCTCGCAGCCTGAGCGGGAAGCAATGGAGACATACATCTCAGAATCCTTGGCTGCTGGCATAATACGCCCTTCCTCGTCCCCAGTAAGGGCTGGGTTTTTCTTTGTTGAGAAGAAGGACAAATCGCTACATCCTTGCATTGATTACCGGGGGCTGAACAAAATTACATTCAAGAATAAATATCCTCTCCCACTTCTCTCATCTGCATTCGAACTCCTTCAAGGGGCCACCATGTTCAGCAAACTGGACCTCCAAAATGCATATCACCTGGTCAGACTCCGAGACGGCGATGAGTGGAAAACTGCTTTTAACACACACCTCGGTCATTTCGAGTACCCGGTGATGCCGTTCGGGCTAACCAACGCCCCAGCCATCTTCCAAGCGTTGGTTAACGACGTGCTCCGAGATTTCTTAGATCGTTTCGTTTTCGTCTATCTGGACGACATCCTGATTTTTTCCAAGTCTGAAACCGAACATGTAACCCATGTAAAACAGGTCCTCCAGTGGCTGCTAGAGAACAGACTTTTTGTAAAAGGGGAGAAATGTGAATTTCACGTTCAAACAGTGTCGTTCCTGGGTTACATAATTGACCAGGGTAACCTCAAACCAGATCCGGCCAAGATCAAAGCTGTAGTGGAATGGCCGGAACCAACTGATCGCCGTAAGCTTCAGCAGTTCCTCGGCTTTGCGAATTTTTATCGCCGGTTCATTAGGGATTTCAGTAAAATCGCTCTGCCTTTGACCCGCTTAACCTCTCCTAAGTTCTCTTTTCAGTGGGATCAGGCGGCCCAAAAGGCCTTCACACAGCTCAAGGACCGATTCACCACCGCACCCATCCTGGCTCAGCCCGACTTGCGACTCCAATTCATTGTGGAGGTGGATGCCTCTGACTCGGGGGTCGGCGCTGTGCTCTCACAACAGCGAGAGGGTAAGCTACGGCCCTGTGCCTTCTTCTCTCGCCGCCTCTCCCCAGCTGAACGCAACTATGACGTGGGAGACCGGGAGCTCTTGGCTATAAAACTGGCCTTGGAGGAATGGAGGCACTGGTTGGAGGGCACGGCTCAGCCATTCATTGTATGGACAGACCACAAAAACCTGGCTTACCTGCAAACAGCAAAACGTCTCAACGGTCGACAGGCCAGGTGGGCTCTTTTTTTCACCCGTTTCAACTTTTCTCTTACAGACCGGGCTCGCGGAATGTGAAGCCGGACGCCCTATCATGTCAGTTCTCGGTGCCTGAGGAGAGGCAGGACCCTGAGCCTATCCTGCCAGCGACTTGTGCCATTGGTACAATAACATGGGAAATCGAGTCGGCCATTCGTGAGGCTCAGCGGGCTGAACCAGACCCTGGAGGAGGACCAGCGGGGCGGCTCTTTGTTCCATCGGCCACTCGGTCTCAGGTACTGCATTGGGCTCACACTGCCCGCTTCACATGTCACCCAGGAGTACACAGAATGATCACCTTCCCTCAGCGCTATTTCTGGTGGCCCACGTTATCATGAGACGTTCGGGAGTACGTCTCTGCCTGTTCAACCTGCGCCTGCAGCAAGCTGGGACATCAACCTCCGGCCGGCTTGCTGCAACCTTTACCTACACCGTCTCGGCCGTGGTCCCATATCGCTGTGGATTTTGTTACCGGCCTCCCACAGTCAGCAGGTAACACCACTATAATGACTATTGTTGACCGCTTTTCGAAGGCTGCGCATTTTGTTGCACTCCCCAAGCTCCCGACGGCCCTGGAGATGGCTCGGCATCTCACGAATCATGTGTTCCGCCTCCATGGCATCCCAGAGGACGTGGTCTCGGATCGTGGGCCGCAATTCACCTCTCGTGTGTGGAAGGAGTTCTGCTCGGCGCTAGGAGCCAAGGTCAGTCTCTCCTCTGGTTACCACCCACAGAGCAACGAACAAACTGAGCGCACTAACCAGGAGCTGGAGACCGCTCTGCGCTGGATAATTGCTTCCAACCAAACCATCTGGAGCGACCAACTGCCCTGGGTGGAATATGCCCACAATAGCCTGACGTCTTCGGCTACAGGGCAATCTCCGTTTGAGGCCTCCCTGGGGTATCAGCCTCCTCTGTTCCCTGCTCTGGAAGGTGAGCACTTTGTCCCTTTGGTCCAGTTTCACCTTCGTAGGTGTCGCCGGGTTTGGAGGGCCACCCGGGCGGCCTTGCTGCGCACGAAGGAACGCAACAAACGTCTGGCCGACCGGCGCCGCACTCCCGCTCCTGAGTACACCATCGGTCAAAAGGTTTGGTTGTCCACACGCTTCGTTCCTGTTCATGCTGAATCAAAGAAACTCACCTCAACCTTCATCGGGCCGTTTGACATTGCTGCTTTGATAAACCCGGTTTCTGTTCGCCTTAAGTTGCCGCGCAACATGAAGATACACAATGTCTTCCATGTGTCTCAGATTAAGCCGTGTCTCTCCAGTCCATTGTGCCCTCCTTCCAGGCCCCCTCCGCCCACCCGGGTCGTTGGTGGTCTCCCTGCCTACACGATCTCCCGCATCATGGACTCTCGCCGCCGAGGGAGGAGTCTTCACTATCTGGTGGATTGGGAGGGTTATGGCCTTGAGGAACGTTGCTGGGTTCCCCGCTCCGCAGTGTTGGATCCCGGGATGGTTGCGGCCTTTCATTGCCTTCATCCGGATAAGCCTGGTGGGTCGCTGGGTGGCTCCCGTTAAGGGGGGGGTACTGTCACGGTCCCCGTGTCTCTCTGGTTGGCCCACGCTGGCTACAGGTTTTGTTGTTGTTAGTTTTTGTTTTCTTTGTCTCTCCTCCTCCTCTCTGCCTGGGTGGAGCTCGTTACGGGCTCTCGCTCTTGGCCCACGCACCTGTGTGATTGTGTCCACCTGCTGCTGATCTGGCTGATTTCCCCAGCCGCTATTTAAGGCAGTGGCACTGAGCAGCTCACCGCTGGAACGGTGAACCTCCTGAGTTCGTGCTCTCAGCATTTTCAAAAAGAATCCCTTGTGTGTATTTTTCTGTGGAACTAACCTTAACCCCCTCCCAACTCACTGTACATATATATAGCACTGTGAAAGTCTGTATTCAATGTCAGTGTATTTAGTTTCACTTCTCCTGTCCTGTCGTTAGGTTCATGTGTGTCAGCTGTGCTCCCATGTGTGGCCACTTCCCCTGATCATCCCTCATGTGTATTTAGTCTCTGTGTTTCATACAGTCTGTGTCGCGTCGCCTGTGTTCTCACCTCCATGTTTTCCCGGTCAGTCTTTGCAGCGAACATCATAGTCTCTGAGTTTCCTTAGTTTGTCACAGTATTAGTTTTCCCAGTTTAGTTATAGCCTAGCCACGCTATCCTTGCTTTGTTTGTACACCTTGTCTCCAGCCATAATAAAGGCTCGCTTTCTGTTAAGTTCACTCCCGTCTACTCACTTGTGTACGCACCTGGGTCCATTACACACACCACCGCACGGCCTGTCTCTGCAGACGGTGACATGTCTGCGCGTGAGTCCGTTCAGTAGCCATGACAACCATAGTGCAATTTAATTGAGCAGCTAGTGTTAGCTCAGAGTGCTTTGAAATCAGGCAGGAACAGAAAAGCTGCAGAAAGAAGAGTCATCAAACTGATAATTAAAATTAAGATTAAAGTCCTCAAAATTAACCTCTCTCTAGTGCTCTACTTAATGTAACAACACTGACCCATAAGTCGAGTGAACATTCTCGTACGTCCTCATAATGCACTTTGCTTTGGAAAATGAGTATAATGATGATATGCAATAAAATTATAAAGCGGTTTGGACCAGAGCCAGATATCTATCGGTCAAGCATCAACAAACATTACTTACTCTGTGTCACTGCAGAAAAATATTATCTTATCTGCACAAGACAATATTTTTCCACAGGAAATGGCTTGCACTCAATAGCAAGCATGCTAATGTTCGCAGGTACTGTAGCCTTAGCTAACATTCGACAGACGAAAGAAAAGCTCATGGTGGGATTTGACCCTAACAATGAAGTCATTCCTCCACAAAGTGAATCCCTTGTTTTCTTTCCCTGACAGAATAGTGAAATGCAAATGTTAGCTAATGTTGTTCACGGCTCATGCTTTAGGAGAAGAAGTGAACCTCACTCATGATTTAATAGCTTGTACAAGCACTTTTAGCAGCACTAACTTAAAGTAGCCTAATTGTTGTATGGCTTTTATACATTCACTCTTCTTTATAACATTCGTTCACTTGATTGAAGTTTTTGGGAATTCATTTAAACACGACTCTCTTAAGCTGGCAATGTGCAAAACATCTCTGATTTGCTCTCATCAGTCCAAAGAATATTTTGGTTTTGTAGTTTGTTCAGATGCAAATTTGTAAATCTCAGCTACACTGCCATGTTCTCTTTGCCAACTGTGTTTAAGAGAGAAGGGCTGTCTCCTGGCAGCCCTTCCAAAAAAGCCATACTTTTCCAGTCATTTATTGTTGTTTTGTGTTAATACAAACCTGAATAATCCAGACCAGCAAACTATAAAAACGTCTACTTTTACAGAGCTGGTTACATTTGTTGATCATAGTTAATTAAGTGTGCTTTATTAGCAAATCCTGGCTACTAACTACCCTCGATTCCTTTGGAAGTGGCTCTGCTATCTCTTTCAGAGGAATGCATGGTAATGATAATAATGGATTGCATTTATAAAGCGCTTTTCGAGGCCCTCAAAGCGCTTTACAATTCCACTATTCATTCACTCTCACATTCACACACTGGTGGAGGCAGCTACAGTTGTAGCCACAGCTGCCCTGGGGCAGACTAACAGAAGCGAGGCTGCCATATTGCGCCATCGGCCCCTCTGGCCATCACCAGTAGGCGGTAGGTGAAGTGTCTTGCCCAAGGACACAGCGACCCAGACTGTCTGAGCCGGGGCTCAAACCGGCAACCTTCCGATCACAAGACGAACTGCCAACTCTTGAGCCACGATCGCCCTCTGTGAAAAAACCCACCTCCTCACATGACTGTAACCTAACACTCATTTAAGCTGAGTGTGTGTTCAAGATCTTTTTACACTCCTATAGCGCTCTGGTGTCTACCCTGGCATCTACTGTCTCCTGCATGGTACCTGTATCCTGTACACATCCTATAGGCTCAGTTTCAATAACGTCTTCCTTCCCCGTTGGTCACTGGTCATGATTTGTGTCAGTTGGGTGAATTATAGTCAACTGGTTGCATAATCAACCCACACATTCATCACAGATACTGTTCCCCATGGCAACCCCGTTAAATAAATGAGTTCCTCACTCGATTGTGCCTCACTCTGACTCCAGCTTTTCTCTTTAATTCTCTCTGTTCCATGATGCGTCTCTGTTTCCATCGCTCCTGCCTCTTGTCCTTGTCTTTATTTGTCCCTCAGTCATTTTCAGTTTTCAGTTTCTACTTGTCGCTTTGTCCTTTCTTGTCCATTTTCTCTTAGTTCCCTGCTGTCTGCCTCTGGCTGTCCTGTGGCTTCCACTTTCAGTCTATCTGTCTAGACATCCTCCCACCTCATCGGTTCTTCTCCCGTCTCACACCCTCTCTGTACTTTCACCCTCTTTGTTTCTCTCTCTCTCTCTTGTTGACACTTTCCTTGTCCTTTCTTCTCTCCTCCCCAGTCCCCAGACAGCAGAGCAGACAGAGATACTGGGAGTTGGCAGCAGTGTCTAATGGAGACATATTAACACAATGTAGCTGATGCGCTAAAGACATTAATTCAGGCTCCAGAGAGCCACAGAGTTTACTTATGGCTTTGAGTAACTGCTCATGCTCCTGTGGATTCTAATAATCATCCAGAAAGCTTTGTGTGTTTGCAGGGTGCTGTCATTTTACATTTTCTTCGACAGTAGCTGACATAAAATCTTTGCTGTTTTGTTTAATTGACGCCAGATCCTCCTTTAACAATTGGATGTGCAAAAAGGTCAAACAGCATGACAGTAAAGCTCCAAAATATGTTTCTCACATGTCTTTTTTAGTCACTGTGGGTTCTTAAATTCTGTTAAAGCTTCCTTAAAGATAAACACATTCCTCCTGGGAAATATAAACAGAGTTGTGCAGGCAAAATACCGTTGTATGGAATGCTGTGAAATTCTGCATATCTGGAGCTTTTTAAAAAGCTTAGGCTATTATGGAAGTAAATAGAATGAAGTTAAAGATGATAAACTACAGCTGAGAAGTTTCTATGTATTCTCCCTGATGAAGAGCTGTAATGGAAAAAGCTTGTACAAAAGTACAAAACCAGGACATGTGTTCAGTGGCGGTCCTAGCCTGTTTGGCGCCCTGGGCGAACACTCCCTCTGCCCCCCCAACCCCACACACACACACACACACACACACACACACACACACACACACACACACACACACACACACACACACACACACACACACATAAAACATATTAAGGATTGTACATTAACATAAAACTGTTGTCGGAACCAGACTGAATTTCACCAGAGAAACACACACACACATGAAGAGAGAGAGAGTATGCATTGTATGCAAACAGCCACCAAACAGCCATCATAATTCATCATACAATGAGAACAGTACAAATCAACAATTGACAATGACTAATTAATATTGAAACCTGTAACATATTGTATTGTTTGGAGTTTAGTCTGTTACTGTTACTTTTTTTTACCATTTCTTCTTGGAGCAACTGTAATCCACATAATTTCCTTAGGGATTAATAAAGTATTCTGATTCTGATTGTTTCAGGATGACCTGCCATTATCCAATCACACATCTGCTTACCTGTATCTTTTGCTTGTTTCTCTTCCTCTTCTTTTCTCTTTTTTGTAAACTGAGCACCTGATGGCTTTGAACTTTTCTTGTCCATCTTACATTGGTTTTAATTTTGCACTCCAGTATGAACATAAGCCCCCCAACTCGAGGATCGCCACAACATAACCTAACAAACCTACACCTTAGTTCACTTTGTCTAGTGTTTATTTCAAGGATTTCGCACAACCCAGGATTCAAATCATGAATACATAATGGGCTTGGATTTACAACATTATGCTGGAATAGGAGAAAAGGGTACATTGTGGAGTACATATACAGTGGGGCAAAAAAGTATTTAGTCAGCCACCGATTGTGCAAGTTCCCCCACCTAAAATGATGACAGAGGTCAGTAATTTGCACCAGAGGTACACTTCAACTGTGAGAGACAGAATGTGGAAAAAAAAAAATCCATGAATCCACATGGTAGGATTTGTAAAGAATTTATTCGTAAACCAGGGTGGAAAATAAGTATTTGGTCAATAACAAAAATACAACTCAATACTTTGTAACATAACCTTTGTTGGCAATAACAGAGGTCAAACGTTTACTATAGGTCTTTACCAGGTTTGCACACACAGTAGCTGGTATTTTGGCCCATTCCTCCATGCAGATCTTCTCGAGAGCAGTGATGTTTTGGGGCTGTCGCCGAGCAACACGGACTTTCAACTCCCGCCACAGATTTTCTATGGGGTTGAGGTCTGGAGACTGGCTAGGCCACTCCAGGGCTTTCAAATGCTTCTTACAGAGCCACTCCTTTGTTGCCCGGGTGGTGTGTTTTGGATCATTGTCATGTTGGAAGACCCAGCCTCGTTTCATCTTCAAAGTTCTCACTGATGGAAGGAGGATTTGGCTCAAAATCTCACGATACATGGCCCCATTCATTCTGTCCTTAACACGGATCAGTCGTCCTGTCCCCTTGGCAGAAAAACAGCCCCATAGCATGATGTTTCCACCCCCATGCTTCACAGTAGGTATGGTGTTCTTGGGATGCAACTCAGTATTCTTCTTCCTCCAAACACGACGAGTTGAGTTTATACCAAAAAGTTCTACTTTGGTTTCATCTGACCACATGACATTCTCCCAATCCTCTGCTGTATCATCCATGTGCTCTGTGGCAAACTTCAGACGGGCCTGGACATGCACTGGCTTCAGCAGCGGAACACGTCTGGCACTGCGGGATTTGATTCCCTGCCGTTGTAGTGTGTTACTGATGGTGACCTTTGTTACTTTGGTCCCAGCTCTCTGCAGGTCATTCACCAGGTCCCCCCGTGTGGTTCTGGGATCTTTGCTCACCGTTCTCATGATCATTTTGACCCCACGGGATGAGATCTTGCGTGGAGCCCCAGATCGAGGGAGATTATCAGTGGTCTTGTATGTCTTCCATTTTCTGATGATTGCTCCCACAGTTGATTTTTTCACACCAAGCTGCTTGCCTATTGTAGATTCACTCTTCCCAGTCTGGTGCAGGTCTACAATACTTTTCCTGGTGTCCTTTGAAAGCTCTTTGGTCTTGGCCATGGCGGAGTTTGGAGTCTGACTGTTTGAGGCTGTGGACAGGTGTCTTTTATACAGATGATGAGTTCAAACAGGTGCCATTCATACAGGTAACGAGTGGGGGACAGAAAAGCTTCTTACAGAAGACGTTACAGGTCTGTGAGAGCCAGAGATTTTCCTTGTTTGAGGTGACCAAATACTTATTTTCCACCCTAATTTACGAATAAATTCTTTACAAATCCTACCATGTGAATTCATGGATTTTTTTTCACATTCTTTCTCTCACAGTTGAAGTGTACCTCTGGTGCAAATTACTGACCTCTGTCATCATTTTAAGTGGGGGAACTTGCACAGTCGGTGGCTGACTAAATACTTTTTTTCCCCACTGTACTTCATATACTTACATGCATATGTTCACATGTTCATATTGCTTCTCTAAATTGAATCACTTGACGTACCCATTTCATCTCTGTGGAGTGTGACCTCATCTCAAGTTTCCATAATCAAATTACTTTTTCCTGTTGAATGCTGCTCGTGTGACCCACACAGCTGCAGACCACTGAAGCTGGAAAAATTCATCATGTTTACAAGGATCTTTATTGACTCAACCAATGTCGTGACCCCAGGCCCTACTAAAGTGGTAAATTCAACAGTGTATTCATATTGCTGGAGGGTACAGTTTCTCTATTCCAAGAAAAGGAGCTTTGTAATACTACGAGTTTACATGGAGATTGTAGATCCATAACAAAGAGTTTTGACCCTGTGAAGTCCAAGTCACCCTAAACTGAAGCTCTCAGAATAAGTATGTTTTTAGTTTTATGATTATTGACCTATTAAATGTTTTATTTTTTCCTAAAAGGTCAATTGCTTGTGTCTAAAACAAAGGTTTGAGGGTTGGATAAACACAAGGTTAATCACTGGTAACATTTTTCACTTGGTTAATCAAAATAATAAAAACAGTTGTTGCAGTCGTCGATATATTCTGACCAGTAGTTCACCACCTCATAGACATCAGAGTGCTGCTATTTTACTGGTGATGAAGACAAAAGCAGTGATGCTGAAAAATGACCTGACGACCCTGCCTTACCATAAAAGAGCCAGTCTATTTAACGTACTCAGGTTTTTTTCTACAAAATGTCGTGATTTTTTGAGCCTAGCGGTGGTTGTGCTACAACAACTCCTCCTTTTTTCAGCTGGGGTACAGCAGTAGGAAGTAAGGACAATGAATCGTAGGAAAAGTGTGTCAGCATAGCCAAAAACCATTTGGAATTTCAAATACAAAAAAAACTACGTATGTATTGCTGTCAATTATGATTTGGGTAAAACACACACACACACACACACACACACACACACACACACACACACACACACACACACACACACACACACACACACATATATTATATACATATAATAAAAAGTATTTATATAACGTAGTTTCCTTTATTTTTTTCTCATTGACCTGGAACAATCTTTTGAAGAAGTCAAGATCAGCTTTTTTTGCTGCTCACTTCATGAATTGTAGACTCGGCTTCAGTCCAGTGACCATCCTCTGCCTTCTTTTAGTCTTCAAAACAAGAAGCCTCAGATTAGATTGCCTTTCCACCGCATGTTGCCATATTATATGCACTTTGCAGCCTTAGAAGACCAAGCAGAGAAAAGCCCTTTTGGCTGTTAATCTTGCCCAGCACACCCCATTGAAGCTGCAAGGGATTTCTCTGGTGGCTCCCTTATTTGTTTCATCATCAAAACCCTCTTTGGAAGGATTTGCTCCATTTGGCTGGACTCTACAGGAGAGAAAGAGAAAGAGGGTCTTTTGAAGGCAGAGGGAGAATGCAGAAGAAAATATTTTGAAAGAGTTTGGGGGAAAAATGTTGGGTCACTTTTTAACAAGTTGATCTTAACTGAAAAGATGTCTTGGCTCTTAAAACATGAGAAACAAAGAGGAAGTCATGGGTGAAAGGATCGAGAAGACGAGAAGACAAAGGAGGGAGAGGGAAAAGCCAGTCCTCAGTACAAAACAGATCTTGACAAGCAGAAAAACCAAGTCAGGACATCAACAACACAACTATGCTCTGCATCAATCGAAATTTTGAATGAGCAGTTAATTGTTCCTTTAACCCTCTGAGATCTAATCACACTAACAGATACTGCACTACCATTCAGTACTGTGTAAAAGTTTGAGCCACCCCTCATTTCATATGTTTTGCTTCCAAGGAGCCAGGCTTCTTGTCATTTTGTTTTTAAAGAGGATTACCTAAAGTGCTCTGAAGCTTTTCTTTGGCAACTTTCTGTTTTTTCATGTATTTTCAGTCCAGTCTTTAAACCTGAGCCATTTTAACAGGATCAAGCATAAAAAGGCACCTAACTCAAAGGCTGAACCAGTGTTGTGTCCACAAATACCAGAAGATCACATTTTGAATTGCATATTTGCCAATCACCAACAAGGTGACTGAGTTAATAATGCGTCTTAGGAAGTGATAAATCGAAATTTGACATTTCAGTGTCTACAGACAGCACAAGCTGAGGCTCTATAATGGTTTGGTGGTATTGGGGATCTTGTCAAAATTGATGAACGTAGAAATATCCTCAGATTTTAATGTCAGTGGAAAATTCAAGCTGGTTTCTTGGACATGACAGTTAGTCCACTCTACTAAAATAACCTCCAGAGTCATCAGTTCTCAAATCAATATCACCTTTGAGATGTGGTAGAATGGGAGATTCTCAGCAAATCAATCAATCAGCAAATCTGCAGAAACTGTGTGACACCATTATGTCAATATGGACCAGCTTGTTGAGTCTATGCCATGAAGCATTAGAGCAGCTGTGAATGGATACAAGTTGATACAAGTTGTGTCTAAGAAGGATATTTGGAGAAGTCTGGGATGTCAGTGCTTTCAGTTGTAGGAAGGGTTATATTTCTTCTACTCTTTTTCTTGTTTGTTTTTCTCTGAGCATCTTTCCAGATTTTAATTATTTATGTTAATAATAATTCAATTACTATCATTTGTTTTTATTATATTTGTATTAAAATATAAAAATATGAGGGGTGGTCCAAGACTTGCACAGTACCATATTTGGTGATGTGTAATTTATCTTTTGTCTGAAAAAGACACAGTAGAGTTACGTCGTTGGACAACGACACAGTGTTTTTTTGTCTGTGTGGGGTGTGTGTGTGTGTGTACACCACCACAGTTGTAAATAAATCCAGATATAATTACAGTGCAGACCTTCAGCCTTAATCAAAGGAGTTTAACAAACTGTTGCATTAACTGTTCAGGTTACAGTCAGCATATGTATTAGTCCTCATTTTCACAAAATGGAACAAACTAACATACTGTTAAATATAAGGAATGTTTTGATGGATATTTTGTTTATTTTGCTTTTAATTGATGTTTTAACTCAGATGAAAATCCAAGTCTAGAATTCATGGACACCATCAAACACTGTTTCCTCCCTGGAGATAGTCTTTGAGGCCATCTCTACCTGCTGCTTATCTGTGCATCTGTTTGCATTCAGCTTTGTTTCAGGATCTGAAAAGCAAACTGTGCTGGGTGGCACACTCTCCTCATTTGTTTGCCTTGGGAAACTCTTGGGCTGGTTTTGCAATATGGATTGGTCATTTTCTGTTTTTACTGTGAATGCTGTCCAATCAGTTCAATTTGGTTGATTCTGTACTCTTTGTGTACGGGGCTATACGGTAAACTGCTCGACTGTACTCCAAGCAGAGCGTATAGCCCTGAATACTTCAGAATTCATTCAGCTAATTAGCTCAGCAGTCAATTCATAAACACCAGTGACCCACTTCCACTGTCAGCCATAACACTGCCTCCAGCATCTTTGATAGGTGATGTGGCACACTTTTTCCCCCAAATGTGCAGCCTCTTTTAAGGTGTTTTCTGTTAAAGTCTAATCAGGGCCATTTTCCAGAGGATTGATCCGCGACTACGCTGTGATGTTATACCTGTTGATCTGTAATCTGGAACATAACCTGCTTTGAAGCAGGTTATAAGAAGTGAAGCACCTTCATAGTACTGAAAGCCCAAGGTTAACACTGAAATTAAAAATCCTGCTTCATCGTGCAGGCTTTTCTCTTCTTGAGTGCAACAAGTAGTTTGTATTTTCTTGTGTATATGTTAATGAAGCTGGAAACTTGGACAGTGATACACCTACTGGATATTGTCAATGGGGCATTTGTTAGCCAAGGACAGGATACTGCAGTCATTCCCCTTAGTTGTCTCCCATTCTTGCCTTTTTGGTGTTGCTGAAGCCAAAGTCATCACTGTGATAATCATGGCTCTACTCTAACTCTATATTTTAGGGTTACAGTAGGACTTCAGTTCAGTTGTGTTGTATTGTATTATATTCTCTTTGGGCCTCACATTGAGTTTTCATGCGAACAGCTACCAAACAAGTTCAACACTTGGAATCAAATCCAGATCTTTTATCCGTTTCATTTGTTAAGGAATAATAAGCTCGGAGTCTTCACCTTGAAACTGGTTGTCAGTTGCATGTCCAATTACTTTTGAGCATCTGCAAATTGGGTTTATTATTGGAGATATCTGGCATATATGATACCAGACAAAAGTTTGGTCACACCTTCTCATTTTATGCTTTTTCTTTATATTCATCACAGATTCTCACTGAAGGCATCAAAGCTATGAATGAGCACATGGAATTATGTAGTAAATAAAAAATTGTGAAATAACTCAAAAAATGTTTGATATTTTGGATTCTTTAAAGCAGCGGCCCTTTGCTTTGCTTACAGCTTTGCTCACTCTTGGCATTCTCTCCATGAGCTTCATGAGGTCGTCACCTGAAATGGTTTTCCAACAGTCTTGAAGGAATTCCCACAGATGCTGAGCACCCGCTGGTCCTTTTGCCTTCACTCTGTGATCCTGCGGAGGCCAGGCCATCTGATGCAGCACTCCATCACTCTCCTTCTTGGTCAAATAGCCCTCACACAGCCTGGAGGTGTGTTTGGGGTCATTGTGCTGTTGTTTTGGTAGCTACACTGCTTCAGTCTGCCTTCAATTTTGAATAAATCCCCAAAAGTGTTACCAGCAAAGCCCCCCCACACCATCACCACCTCCTCCATGCTTCACAGTGGGAACCATGCATGTAGAAACCAACGTTCACCTTTCTGTGTCGCACAAAGACACGGCGGATGGAACCAAAGATCTCAATTTTGTCTCATCAGACCAAAGCACAGATGTCCACTGGTCTAATGTCCACTCCTTGTGTTTGTCTTGGTCCAAACAAATCTCTTCTGCTTGTTACTTTTCCTTAGTTGTTGTTTCTTAGCAGCTATTTGACCATAAAGGCTCCTCTGAACAGCTGATGTAGAGATGTGTCTGCTACTGGAGCTCTGTGTGGCATTTATCTGGGCTCTAATCTGAGCTGCTGTTAACTTGTGATTTCTGAGGCTGGTGACTCGGATGAATGTATCCTCAGCAGCAGAGGAACTCTTGGTCTTCCTTTCCTGGGGCGTCCTCATGTGAGACAGTTTAATTGTAGAGCTTGATGGTTTTTGAGACTGCACACAAAACTGAAATGAACTGGATTGAATTGGATTTCAATGCTAAACAATACGTGCAGGCTCTCTTGCATGCCTTGCTTAATTCAACAAGACAATAGCAAACTACACATAGTGTGTGCTACAACAAAATCATTTCATAATGAAGGGCTCTGGCTGCTAAACTGGCCTATCTATAGTCCAGACTTGTCATGTAAAAAACATTTCAGGGATTACTAAAACAAAAAACATAAAGAACAACAGCAAAGGATTCAGCATTTGAAATTCTTTAAGCAAGAAAGGAAAAATGTTTTGCTTTAAAGATGAAAGCAACTGCGCTCCACTGTTAACAAAATTCAGAATACTTTTTTAAAAGAAGAGGTGATGCAACACAGCTGTAAATATGCCCACATCCTAACAGTTTTGCTAAAAGCAAAAAAATATATATTACAGTCAGTTTTTATTAATTTTGTCAATACAAACTTATGAACTTGCATCTATATTTGGCAGTGCAGTAATTGCTTCTCATAAAAAAAAAAAAACGAGTGTTACAGTACATGATCAAGCTGTCATGTCAATGTCAAAATGTTTTCCATGTATCTGTGGCAACGCAACTCCGTTCCATCGCTATTAAATCTTTTACACTTATGACGTGAGGAGGAAGGGTGATATAGAGGCTTTTTCTTCTTGTTCCAGCAGCACCAAAAGATGGATGAGTCTCAGAAGAAGCACATGAGAGAGTGCAAAGAAGAAATGATGAGAGAGGAAGGGACAGAAAGAGGAAGCAGAGGAGAGAGAGATAGAGAGAGTCACCATTCTACCTAATGGAGCAGGCTTCTGCAATGCTTTCCTCCCTGATTACACCAATGACCAATTTTGAAGCAGTTTAAGAGCCATTTTGGGGGCTTTCTGTCTTTCTCTATCTTACTTGCCCTCACCCCCCTACCCCAACCCCATGTCCCTCCTCTTTCTTTAACCGGTTTCATTCCCATCTATAGCTTGCTATCTTTGCGTCTGTGTGTGCGTGTCCTCCAGTACCATACTCATTCATCTGTGAAGAAAAGCAAAGGGGGGTGCGACATAGAAGCATATGCAGCAGCAGGAAGCAGAATGAGGTTTCCTAATGCTAACATTTCCCAGAGCACAGCTTGTCTGGTTGAAGAAATTATCTAATAGGTTGATTTAGACCCAAGAAGACACCTCCAGGGCTGAAAAAAATGAATCCAATGCAGAAGTGCAACAGACTGCAGTGCCTCTATTGGCTAGTTAGAGTATAAAGCTAGTTTATTTGCTGGAACAAAAACATATATAGATATAAATTAAAAATAATAACAATAATAATGCATGCAAACACAGAGGAGAAGTTGAGCTTAAAGACTAAACGGAGATGAGTTCTAACAGACAGTGATTAGCTCCAGTACAGTTGCTGTGTTAAGATGCCTGGCAGTCAAAGCTCAGTCAAAGTGGTCACATTCCTACTTTAAGCTTTGCCAGAAATCTGCTGGATGAGATAAAGTATCCAATTCAAATTCACTGGATTTCAGTAGTTTTATCATGGAAGTCTCTCAGCACTGACTCAGGATGGATGGAGCCTCAAGTGGCCATTTGGGGCGACTGCAGGATTCGGCACTTTATCAAGTACATCTTTTTGGATGCAGTTTGCTAGCCTTAGCGGCTGTGAATATATGGCTCCAGCTTGCTGACCAGTCTAGTTAGCATTACCTGATACATTCAACCTGCTTCAACCTCCCATCAGAACAGGTCACACCTGGCTCCAAACAAACAAACAACGGTGGTGGCTGAAATGCTAAATCTAAAGCACGCAGCTGATGCCACAGTGCTTATGTCCATCCCTGACATATGGTGCAGACTACATGAGATGCTGTCAAAAAAAAAAAAAAAACACAACTACGCACACCCTGTCTTTCTTTTACAATAATAGCTGAAAAGTCACTTTAGCTTTACACCATTTTCCTCACCAGCGCGAGGGACTAAAGAATGCAAGAATGAAAAGAGTTTGAACAAATGTTTGCAGAATGTGACTGATAGAGGACTGACGAAGATGTCTGCAGATAGCACAGACTGCAGCAGTCACCTGCACCATGAGGGGAGGGGAGCTGCTGGTTTTGAATATCCCTACAATGGTTTGTGTTGCGAACAGTTCAGTACCACACCACAATGTGATGTTGTTAGAAGCACAGACTTGCATGTGTTATTGGTGCCATCAGTACATCATTGTCTCGAAGCTTTTCAATTGGCTTTTCATTCTGCTTGGATTCATCGTACACACAGCCAGTATATACACACACACACACACAGCAGCTCATGCTGCAGTGTGAAGCTTCCCTCACCCTCTGTGCCAGATATGTCAGCAATAGAGTAATTGCACACCCATACCATGTGATAATGTCACAAGCTAGGCAAGCCTCTTTACTAAGTACAGAGGGAAGACCATTCAGTTTTCTCTCGTCCTTTCTTCACCTGTCATTAAGAGCTCCAGGTTTCACGAATCCTTTAGAACTGCTTTTTATAACAGAATAGTTAGAAAACATTTACATTTCTTTAATCCTTTACATGACTGTGGTAAGTGTGCACCGAACCTTTGTTTCTTCTTGCACCTTTTTAAACATGTTCATATAACACTTTGTTCTGTGCACTTGAGAAATTATACACTGCTCAAAAAATATAAAGAGCACCTTTAATGAGAGTACAGCATCGAGTCAGTTAAATTTCTCTGGTAAGTTAAGCAGCAGATGGGATTGTTCATCAGTTTCAACAGCATGCACACCAGAGAGGTGACAATGAGACAAACCCGAAAACAGGAATTTTGCCTGTGGATGCCACTCACATTTTTCCTTTTTTTTCTCTAGTTTTACATTTGGCTAGGGTCAGTGTCACTATTGGTAGCATGAGGCGATACCTGGACCCGGCACTGATTGCACAGGTAGCCTAACTCCTCATGGATGCCAGATGAATACATGCCATTGCCAACAGGTTTGCTTTGTGTGTCCTCACAGGAACATAGAGTCCAGGAGACTCCAGGAAAGTTAGGCAGAGTCAAAAAAGGTCAGAAATGCAGCAGTGGGACCAGTATCTGCTCCTTTGTTCAAGTAGAACAGGATCAGAACTACCAGAGCTAGAAAATGACCTCCAGCAGGTCATTGGTGTAAATGTCTCTGACCAAACAGACTTCATGAAAATGGGGGCCCAACATCCTGTAGTGGGCACTGTGCTCACTGCGTGGCACCATGGAGCCCAATTAGCATTTTCCATAAAATAGCAGAACTGGAACAGGACAGTGCTTTGATATGCTTTTATTCCCATGTGAAGCACTTTGACAATAAGTCAGTAAAATTTATTTATATAGCACTTTTTAAAACAGGAAGTTATTTCAGAGTAGAACAAAGAACATTTATCCTTGCACTCCATCACATGCTGGCCTGGCTCAACATCCATCTGTCGATCAAATCTAGCTTGCTCTGGCTCATATTTCATCAGCCTTCATATTAAAATGTGTGTAAACAATACATGTTGCCAGGCAACCTGGCATGATTATCACTGGAAAGATTAAGTTGTCTCCAGTTCAGGTACAACTGATTGTAGTTCTGAGAGCGTGACACAGCTACCACAGCGACAGTGAGCAAAACTCCCGTTCAACAGGAAGAAACCTCCAGCAGAACCAGACTAACGCTTCATATGTTCAGCTAATTATTCTACAGTTAAAGTGCCTTCTGGATGCCACTTATTTATTTACTTCTTTTTAATTTTTGTCTTTCTGGATGACATCGCTGACCTGCGATCGTGCCGATGCCTTTGAAATCACTGCCTGGCGAGCAGCAGAGAATTTGTCATTTGTCCCACGTTCGAGGATTCGACAGTCGTGTTTGTCGTCTTGAATTTGTGTTGAAATTTTAGAGTGAATATGATTTGTCATGTTTTTAGAGTATGACACCGTTTTTAGCCTTGAAGAGTCTGAAAAGCCTTTGACATATCACTCAGACTATCCTGGGAATCGGGAAAATACAGAGCTATTTATAATAAATGTTAATTAATATATTGATTAAAACATTTCTTTTTTAGATGTTGTAGATTTGTTGTCCCCCTTTCTGTTTTTGCTGCTCAGACTGGCATCAATCCTAATATAACATGAGGAGGATGGGATTTCCTTCTTCATCCTTTTCCATTTTGTGTTCTTTTACTTTGTCATATCTCAACTCCCATTTGTCATTCTTTGCTATGTTTGCACTTTTTTGCTCACTCGCTCTATATCTCCCTGTCTCTCACATGCACACACTCATTCATAGTGTCATCTGTGCTCGCTGTCACAGTTTGAAACATTTCTCCATCTGATCCCACCCATCTGTCTGCTTTTGTCCTCCTTTCTGACTCCCCTCTTCAATTTGTTATCACTTCATTCATTTCTTCACTCTTCCCTCACTGTACTTCTCTCTCTCTCTCTGTGTCCTTGGCTCACTTTCCCTCCCTGTATTGTCCTTACCGCCTTCTTTCTTTTCCAGCTTTTCCAGTGTAATAAGAGGGTGGTATAGAGGGACCACCGGGTCAGTCTGTCTTTTCCCTTCCTGTTGCTCTCGTATTCATCTCTCTGTGTGTTTCTTCCTTTAAAAACAGAGTATGGGGTGAACTAATTATACAGATGGCATTCATGTAGCCAGTTCCCATAGCGACAGCACAGTAGCAGCAAAGAGCAATGCAACATGGCTGTCAGTCAGAGACGGAGAGCTCCACCTCATTCACTGTAAAAGTAAGAGGACGAAGGTTAAATCAATGCATGTTTTTAGGGGTTAGTATCGATATAGAGTCAGCGGGCCTGTGGTGATAGTAAGATATCAATAAGAAGACGGCATCTGGCTTTTCACTAGCATACTACAGGATACAGCTTTTATTAAATTCCATGAAATTCTTTGTGACATTGTGATAAAATCATTTGTCAGAAGAAAACAACATTATTAAAGTTGACTGGGTGTAGTGAAAAGAATAATAGCTTTAGACATCTCCTGTAACAACAACAAAAAGACTAACTTACAGTGTTTTGGTGGAATGTATGGGATTCATAGTGAATAAGAAAAACAGAGGCTTCCACAAATAAGACTCACGTCAGTCTTTGTTGCCTTTATTTTACGACTCAGATAGTTATAAAGTGAAGTAAGGGTTCAAAAAAAAGGTCCATTTTGCCAACAACTCTTATTTTGTTCGTCTTTCCTCTGAGGTGAAAGTACTAAATACAGACAGACATCAAGATTCCAGCTCTTTGCTGAACAAGTATGTGCACGTCCAGGAAGAGCAACACATGTAAAGGTCAAATAGGGGTCAGGTGTTTTAAGACAATTGGATGAACAGCAGGTTTGCACAGTCGGTCACACTGTAAGAAAGCTAAATGCATCATGCTTCTAAATAGTGCCAGAAATAGTTTCACATGTACCCCTGGGCACATACAGCACTGTGTTTAGAGAGACATTTAAACTGTTCTCAATAAAAGAGCCAGTGAATAAAATACAACACCTGTGGGTCCCATAGTGAAAGAGAAGCACACAAGTGTAGTAAATGATTTGTTGCTCTATTACAGTGATGTCTCGGTTTTGCTCTGGATTCATGAAGAAATATCCAAGTGAGAGAGGAATTTAGAAAAATGTGTACTTGAGTATTCAAAACTGTCTTCTACAATCCCCTTATCTCCTTTGTCACTTTCTTCCTTGTAAGCTTTGATATTTTGGAGAGGGGCTTCAATTTAGGTGAAAAGCTCAGCAGGGAAACACACTGGCCTTTGTTATCAAGAGCTATTCTCTCTAGTTATTAAAGAGAATTTTGAAAGCATACAATTACAATGAAAGCAGCTGAACTGAATGTCTGAATGTCAGTCAAATTGTGAGTAACTGATATTCAGTCATTGACAAAGAAGAACAACACTTTGAAATGTTTCTTGGTGATGCCAGGAGGAGACACAGTGTTCCTAGAAAGCCATGGAAAGAAAAAAAGCTTAGTTTTGTTCATGTTTTACATCTTAGTGATGTAAGTTTCACAAAGCTTCTGGGGACTGTGATGGTGGGCAAAGAAGCACGTGGGCTTTTGTTTGTTAAAGAAGATGGCTGAACTGTTATTGTTGGACAGTGGCTGCACTGTTTGTACAGATTAACAGATGAAAACCATATGTATAAATGGCAATCTTGTTTTTACAATAATACTTTGACCAAATATGTGCTTTTCAAGTTCTTTCATGGAGAAGCTGTGAAGCTTATTTCTTTGGTAGCTACCGATAGATTAGACAGAGCTGATGAGCAAATGTTTTATTCCATCCAAAAATGGACAAAAGTCAGAAATTGCTTTGATCTGACAGTAACTCCTTAATGAGCCTCTCGTTACTGATATTGGGTTGGCACATGTGCACACACACACACACATCTGTTGCATATCGTGCTTGTTGGCCTTTCATTATCATGTTGCTCTCTTCAGCCGCTGTTACCCGCTGGGCTGGATGGACTCTGGCTGTCTCAGATTGAATCCTTGAGGATTTACAGACCAATTAGCCCACTGAAGCATAAAGATGAATGTAAACTGAGCGCCATGAGGTCAGCAACTCAGGCAGATCACTTACTTATGACTAATTACCGAAAAACTCTTTAAACCTTAAAAGAAAAGTGATCATCACACCAGGGACAGGAAACCGATCGGTGCTCATTTCTAATGAAGCTAACCCTGGAGCCCACCTGGGTCTCAATCACACAAATACCCCATAGATCAAAATGCTAATTGTATGCAAAGCAGATTGAATGTGCTGGCGAGAGTCATGTGTGGCCTTCTCACACACATTAATACAGAATTACAATTAATTAGGAAACCTGTTGTACTAAATGGCACTCTTGTGGTTAAAATAGTAACTTTATTCATATTTTCCACAGCCCATCATCACCAGAAACTGATACATATTTAATAATTGTGAATCACTGACATGGATGGAGTCTATAAAAACATGTCAGTGGTGAGAGGTCATGGTCCACGATGTTAGTGGCTAACAAGGTTGGAATATCACAGTGGGCATCTTATTCCTCACCATCTAATTTCCAGCCACACTTTAATCAGGAAACCAAAGTTTTGAAAATGTTTTGTTCACCACAATTTTCTGGGAACTCAATATCATTTATGTGGTGTGAAATCAGTTAACCAAACCATTGCTCCTATTTCTGATGTACATTTTGTTAACCTCTAATTAGCAAATGTTCAAATGCTAAGAACTTAAACTAAGCTAGTGTCAAGTAACAGTTCTGCTGTTGTGATACATCACATCTGTCTTTGACCTGGAAACTTTTTTGTCAGGACTCATTTCACTCTAATTTCTATTCCTTAAGCCATTCACCACCAAACCTCCTATAGTCCATGGACTATAATAAAATCAATGTTGCTTCCACTTATCAAAACTAAAGTTAATGCAGACAAATCTGGATCTTAACAGCCAGCACTAGGTAACCTCTGTGGCTGCAAATGGTTTGTCTCAGCAATGTTCTCCTTTTCATGGATATTCTCCTTTATTAGTCTCAATCACTAGTTTCAAGTCTTACTAAATAAAAGACTTGCTTGACAAATCACTCTTGTACATATATATATATGTATGGTAGAGCAGGTCATCTAGTAATTGTCTCCAGTCTGCATGTCTAAATATCTCTGGGCAAGATCATTTGTTCTCTGATATGTTTGTCAGAACATGAATGTGAGTAAGTGTTACATAGAAAGCACCCAAGTATGGACAATTGTGAATAGGTGAAAGAGGCATGTTATATAAAGTGCTTTGAGTGCCTGAGTAGATAAACCCTACGTACCACTCTATTACAGTCACCAGATTTCTTTTGGACTATACAGGTTAATGTTAACCAAAAACAGAAGCAGACTTTACACCATGAACACCATGTAAAACATCTGCGCACTAACATGTTTTCTATCGTCACCACACCTGAAGTTGAAAAGAGATACAGCAACGTTTCAATTTCTGCTAATTTACGGTCATTTTGGCTCATTAACCACAGATTTATCATCACTCTCATTAGTGCCATAGTGCAGTAAATTAAGCCATGAGTAAGTTATAGCAAATGATCTTATTTTGTAGAAATTAATGTGCTTTTATTTATGCGCTTGTGTAGATATTGAAGCCTCAAGCTTTCTGCATTTGGATAAAATATTTGATTATATTCTCAGCTGGGTGCTTACCCATATGTAAAACCTTCCAGCGTAATGTCTACTTTATATATTGTCACATTAATGATTATGCAAAAGTCATAACAATATACTCGAAATATTTCTAATAAAATAAAAAGTCTTTTTTTTTAAATTGCTGCTTCTGAAACAAGTCACTGCTCACTTGCATATCATATTTACAACATCCAGGGATCAAATGATCCGATGTGTCGCAGCACACGCCCACTTAATGATTCAATTAACTAATAACATTTGGCCCATTGTTATGTTCATGCACATAAGGCATGGGAGAGGGAGAGAGAGATGTTTGTGAATATGTTAAATAGTAAGAAGCAGACGGTGTGTGACAGGTGCTGGGTAAGAACTTTATACAGTATCTATTGTCCATATGGAAGTGTATACATGCCAGCAGGTGTGCTTATATAAAGACTTATCTACTAGCTTCCCTTCTGTATGCAGCTATTTGCTGCACATCCTGCAGTGAACCTGAGAGTTGGTTAATTGCTTCCACGAGCAGCACGAGTCATTTGTTTGGACAAGGACAGCAGTCATTTCTTAGCTCTCAGAGGGCAGGCATTGTTCAGGTGTTACAGTAAAATAGTAAATACTCATATAATCAATACCCAATCTGAGATTCATGAACCATGAACATGGATTCCTAAATATATCTTCTCCACATTGACTGGTTGTGTGAAGTTGTCCTTAAATCTGTGATGTCATTTTAGCGCCTTAATGCTGAGCATCCCACCATCGAGTCCTCATTCACAGGGTGCCAAGGTGTCCTTTGCTCTCACTTACTTGATGGATAGTTAACAGCAATGATGAGACTGGTGTGACTTCTCAATGCATCACATGCAGATGGTTTGTTAGAAATATTTTTGTGACATTTTAACAAACTGGACACCCTGAAGAATTATTGTGGATGAGAAACTGCAAAATAAAACAGGACATAAACCACCAGGCTGGGTTGGTAGAAGTCACAGTCAGTCACACTGATTTATACCAATCCCATCCTTCCTGCTTTTTTTTATGCAGACTTTGCAAAAGGTCCTGTTTGAAGGATGGCACACCTGGTCCACTAGTGATGTGGGTGCATGGTGTGTCAAGGTAAAGATGTCAAATGTATGCATCAATGAGCAGCCAGCGTCTTTGACAAAACACGGGACTGGATACCTGAGAATGAGTTTGTGGGTTGAAATAAAAATATCAGGCAAAGAACTGACAAAGCTGGTAACACAACTGTACATTGTTTTGCGAATGACACATATTTTTAGCATAAAGGAAAACATAAAATCAGAGCAGATTGTGACTACGTTTGGACTTGTGGTGAAACACAACACTTTGAATATTGTTTTACTTTGAAGATGCTGAGCTAACTATCTTCTGTCAGATAAATAGCTGTTGAGTGGACGATGCTGCAGGAGTGATTTAGGAAGGTTCCTCTGATGTTTGGATACTTTATAGAAATGTGCAATTCTATGTTATTTAATATACATTCATCTTGTTGAGCAATCAAGCACCTCAATCAGCAAAACAAGAATCGTGCTATCAGAAGCTTTGAGTGTGCTAAATGAAGAAGTACCACAAGTCCTGTGGGTCATTTTCCCTGATTGGTGTTGATTAATAGACAAGTTGTCCAATCAGATGTTGAGCTCTCTCCTGAAAGCTTTTGATCCTTCACAATGATGCTTTTCATTTTGAAAAACACACCAGTTAGCTTCCAGTATGGTGACAAATCTATTTGAATATCATGTTACCAATTCAGCGGGACTGAACACCTTTATTGCTCTTCAGTTTCTACACCTGAACCCTAAACCAAACCAGCAAGTAAAATTAAGAGAGAGAATGTGGAGTGCAAATCACAACCTAGGCAGTAAAATTCTGCCAATCAGAGTTTAAAACAGGCTAGCATACCTCTGCCTGTTAACTTCATATTATCAAAATCTATCAAACATTCATAGCTATAAAACAATGCATCAAAGGATATGCTGTGTTTTATTTGGGGACACCAGTACCAGCTGGGATTAAAACTAGAATTCGATTTCCCAGTTCACCAAATATGTTGCACATTGTGGAGATGGCTGGTTAGCTCAGTGCATTCTGATATAGTCGTGTTGACAAGCTTAGCAAACTCCAAATCACCCTTCCAGGAGGTCAAAGGAATGTCAGTCACCTTCGAGGCTGCCAAAGCTCTCCTCTGCAGCGCCGCTGTCACATGCTTGCTCATCTGTAACTTTTCCAGAAACTTTCAAAATGTCAGTTTCACAACAGTACGGTTGAAGAAGAGGGCATAACTGTACTACTGACAATACAACTTATTTTGAAGTTTACCTTGGGTCCATTCCTGCACCAACCGTCACTTTCTCTGGTCTCAGCTGCCTCCCGTTTGTTACTGAGATGCAGCGTAGTGTTGTTCCAGGACTTTAGAATCAGAATCAGAATCAGAATCAGAAAGGGTTTTATTGCCAAATGTTGAGCAGGTTTACAACATTAAGAACATTTAATACTGACAGTTAGTACAGGAAGATTTAGAAAACACAGTTGCTGATGCTTTATGTGAAACACACTTTTTATGTGGGAGCAATGTTTGATTTTCAGTAAGAGGTTGTGTTATGAAATTTTATCTATAGGGTTATGACCCTATAGATAAAATTTCATAACACAACCCTCAGGCTCTGTCCTCATCACACAGGGGGATGTGACAACCCAATATTTCCTCTTCATTCATTGGTATTTGTGCTAAAATCCTCTCTCTCCTCCCTAAGTGTGTTTCGGTAATGATGGTGAAGCAGGTGGAGCCCTGGCATTGGTCCATTGACTCATGTTCACTCTAAAGGTCAGAGCAGTTTATCGCTCATATTTAGGACAGAGCATTAATTAACAGCTGTACTGTGGACGTTTTGGGGCTTAACTCTTACTTTGGTGCGTATTCAACATGAAACATTTTTGGATGAGAGCTAATGTTCTGAGATCAATTAGAGAACGGGGGCTTCCGGATGATGTGGGAATTGAGAAATTAAGCGGTATCCCCCTTTAACCAAAGCTTTTGAAATGGTCTTCCCTGGTGTATTGGTTTCTGTGTCAAACTGTAGAATCTAATGAATCCAGTGCAATTAAATCCCCATACTACTTTCTCTTATCTTTAATTTGACGGCTGACTTTTGTGGCGACCGCTGTTGTACAATCACACTCTAATTTTCCCCCAAAGCAAAATTTGCCCAGTCTCATGACACGCAGGCACCAATGATTAACTGTGAGCAATTACTATTTGAATAGGGGGCCTTCCTTGTCTTCTCCCTTTGCCCCATAAAAGACAGACTAGCTATTAATACGGAAACACGCCGGCGCCTTTGTGTGACCTGTCACTTTCAGTGGATTTCTCTATTCTGGAAACACCAGTCATCTTTAACTATCAGCATGAGTTAGAACACATTCAGTTGTAAGAACATACACAGAATAACATCTGAGAACAAGTCCTATTCATACCGGAGACAACTGGAGAGAGGGGGGAAAGATTGATTGTCTCAGAAACGCAGCTCATCAAACAATGCGGTTCACAAGTAGCAGCTCTGACTGATAAATGCAACAGCATCTCACTTCAACACTGACATTTGTCATCATCGTCTACCAGGATGTTTTCCTGGGTATTATATACTTTTGAAGAGCCGGGGAGGATGATTTCAAGTGTAATTACGTTTCTCATCGTTGTCTTAAGCTTTTATGTCTTTTTCTTTTCTTTCTTTTCCTTCTTTTCCACTGGGCACTAGGAGGCATTTTCACAAGATGTTAACTACAAAAAGTGAAGAACAAGAGTGAAGTCACAGAAATGTGATAAAATAACATGTAAAACAAGATGCGGATAAAAGAAAAACATGTAATCCCAAAGTTTGATCCTGTTCATCTGGATGTTTCAGTGGGAGAAACATTTCATCGTCATCGAGGTGACTTCTTCAGTCTCAGCTGACTGCAGGTTTCCAAACAATGACTGAAAGCAGCACCACTCAATGAACAATGGGCTGTGAGGTCAGTTTATGATCATTAATATGCAAATGTTCATGATCACCGATCAAAGCCCACAGTTACCTGGATGAGCGATGAAACGTTTCTCCCTCTGAAACATCCAGATGAACAGAATCAAACTTTGGGATTTACTTACCTGGATGACTGAGCGTGCACCGAGATGAAGACATGTACGATTGTCTAGTTCAGCATTCAGGGACAAAGAGTATAATTATCAAAAAAATTTATCAACCACAGCATTTAACTGCTAAACTAATCGTTCTGTTCAGGAATAAAAGTAAATAACTGTAATTTCTTGTTTTAATTAAAAACATTGGTGCTCTTTACTATTTTTTCAGCTTTTTAGTAAAACAGTTATATGTTAACATGGAAATCATTATTTCAGTTAAAGTGCTTGCATACACCGTTCGCTTAAACATTACAGAAGTCTCATACATGGCGGCGCACGTAGTTGCAGCAGCTCAGTGTTCCACCGATCGATGCTATGTTTGGATAATTTTGTACGCCTTCCCACACTGGAAGTTCTACACAACATCCACTGTTTTAAAAAGGCCAAAAACATCATAAAAGACACCTCACATCCTGGCCACTCCCTGTTTGAACTGTTGCCCTCAGGCAGACGGTACAGCGCAAGGACTAATAGACTCAAACACAGCTGTTATCCAACTGCAATAACACATCTGAATGCTACAAAAAAATGTCCATCACGCCACTCTTGTGTTACTCTATGCCCGGTCTGAAGCATGTATGTGGGAATGTATGTGAATGTTTTACTGTTACATCTTATTAGTATTTTAAGTATTCTATTTTATTTATTGAATTTTATTGATTTATTTATATTTTGATATTGCTAGGGATGATGCAATGATCGGGGAACATTCTTAATTTCGTTGTACCTGTGACAACGACAATAAAGTTTCTGATTCTGATCTGATAAACTTGTTAAGCACTGTATGCTATGACAAGCTGCTTACTAGATCTTATATGTGTGTATAACACCACAGAACTGTGCACCTTACTCCTGCTTTTACATGTCTGCACTGGGAGTTGTTCTTAGTGTATGAATGTGAGAGTGAATGAAAAGTGGTATTGTAAAGCGCTTTGGCTGCCTAGAAAAGCGCTATATAAATCCAATCCATTATTATTATTATTATTATTATTATTATTATTGTTATTATTATTATTATTATTAGTCTCACTGTACATGGTATAATGAGTATAGTGACAATGAAAAGGATTCTACTCTATTATTTGTCCACATGTTCTTCTTGTGTGTCATATTTTCACAGAAACTGGACGCGGTGAGTTTTAAAAGGTTTATTGCAGAGCAGTGATGGTTGATCAGAAAGAGATAGCGACTCGGGGGAATGAGTCCACTGTGAGCGGAGAGGCAGAGTTAAGAGTGGGTTAGCGGTGAGGTTTGAAATGTACATTTGTACTTAAGTCAGAAATGAAATAACAACAGTTCATTAATGATAGAGACAGGTATGTCCTATGTTTTTATGAAAGGACACATCAGAATGCTGAGCAGCTACAAAACATTACATCTTTAAGATATTAGAGCAGCTGCTGTATGTACCATGCAAAGTCAAGCGTTTCATGCTCTCTCTATGAATTTTATTCAGCCATCCCTCCATCCCCGCAGCTCATGGGCCATTTTTGCCACAGGCTCCCGGGGCAGCAGCCCAGATAAGGCCACACATTAAAGTGCTATTGAGTACCAAACAAGAGGACGGCAGCTCTGAGCCTTGGTCTGAAACGTTTCGTGGTCCCACGCACTAATGAAGATTTTAGACTTTTGCCTTGGGAGGCAGAATCATTAACAACATTTTAATTAATGTCAGAACCCTGAATCCAGAATACTAATTTAAGCTTCACACCCTGTTTTAGGATGACCACGAATTACAGGAGCTTTTTAAAATGCTGCCTGCCATTTAACGCGCCCATTGGCAACCGCATATCAGAACGCAGGACGTCAACGAAATTTTCTATCAGCATTAATCAAGAGAAATTATATGCAACACTGTATGAGTGTCTGAAAGTGACGCTCTTATTGCTTTTTAAGGGATTACAGTGTAAATGCACTTAGAGCCACGTCGTGATTCACAACATTATATCATAATACGATAAATTATACACAGTCACCATGCTAATTTAAATAAATTTGCTTTAAATTTGGACAGCACCCGCATGTTTTGTGTTTTGGCTGCACACTTCTATTACCTTTAATATGAAATGACATGATCATTATGAGGATAAAGTGCACACTGTCAGCTTTAATTTTGGGGATATTTTCCCACAGCATTGAAACACTCGTCTACATTCTTAAAGCACATTTTGTATCATCCTTTCACCAGATTTTGTGCCCTCTCTCCACATCTCATGAATACTGTATTGATCATGTCATTATTCATCATGTACGTAAACAGTTTTGTCAAGGGCTGCTAAACTGCTTTAAATTGCAAAATGACACATAAAGTATGTGCTGTTTAAAAACATTAGATAAGTGTTACTTCTGGAGTGCATTTGTTGTTTGACAAAATAAGTGAATGTAGTCACAGCTGAAATACTGTAAGGTCAAAACGAACAGCCTTGCACTCTATATGTGAGAGACGTCGAGAATTTACAATCTTTGCTGTCCAGCTCATAATTTTACTTCTATTTAATCAACATAGTAAACAGCCATGAAACACTGGCTTCTAAAAATTCTTAACTGCAACCCTGCAACACTGAAAGCAAGACGACTAAACACATTAAATCCTATATCCCATTTCATTGCAGTTATCCATCGCACCTTGGCCTGGAACTGGAAATCCCTCCTTCTGAGGGTGAAATGACACATACACTCAGGAGTCAAATCATTTGATCTATTGATTATACTGAGTTGATATGCATATCCCCCCTAACTCGAGGTTAGTAAAGGAATAGAAGAGTTGGAATTATGAGGAGGATCTCGTTCCCTCTTTCTTTCAAACAGCCTCAGATATCACTGTGAATACAAAGCACTTTGGAATGCAACTCCTCCAAAAAGGGCTGGTGGTGATATAATACCTTTCAAAGAAAAGCAATATTAGATTTTATCCTCATAAATATGTTATTCGCTGGTTAATATTTAATCATAGAACAGTTTTAACATATTTAGTGGTGGCAAGGCCTCAGTGGGTTTGGGTGGGTTTCAGATAGTGACTTCTTAAGGCTGACCTATCGACAGTGTCTCGCAGTCTGGGAAATGGGGTGGAAAAAAAGAGAAGCTGCTTGACAGCCTGATGAAAAGATGACGGCGATGCCTCTCTGCTGCTCTCTCTGCAGCGTTAAACTCCTCCATCTCTGTCTGCCTGTCTCTCTCTCCCGTCAGCTTTCCTGTCTCCCTGGGCTCCCTTAATAAATATCTTCTCTCCAAACGTAACCCCTTCAACCTCTCCTTTTTCTGCTTCACTCAGTATATCCTTCTGTCCTCCTTATATGTCTTTTTCCTCCCTCCCCATTCTCACTCCGGCTTTTTAAAGTGCCAAACTCCCTCGGGGGGCCCTCCATGTCATTACTCCAGTCCTGGATTCAAAATGTCATTAAAGTCATTGCTTTAGTCAGAATTCATTTCAATTAGACCGAGTCACTCTGGGACTCCCTGCCTCCTCTCCTTTTTTGTCTCCTTGTCCTTTTCCTCTCCCTTTATTCTCAGGCACAAAAGATAAGAAGGTGACACTGATGACCCCAAATTATAGTACATTTCAGTTTACATAAGGTAGGCTGCGCTATATAACTGCATATTCTCTCACTGAGGCTCACAATCAGCCTACTTAAAAAAATTACACATTTTAAAAAGTCAAAGTGATGCTCAAAGCTATATGCATACATGTGTGAAACAAAACCAAACAAAAGATATTGGGGTTATTTGGTTACTTTTTTAGAGGGAAAAAATACCCCTCTATAATTTGCTGCCTCATTGTGGTGGTGGTGGTGGTGGGGAGGGGGGGGTTGTGCGTCCCAGTAATACCAGCGCTGTGTTATCAAGGCCTTTTGGCCTGGTAGGGTTTCCCAAGGCAAACTGAGGGGCCAGACAAAGAGTGACTCACATGACCCCAATGAAAAGTAAAAAAGTCAAGGCACCAGTTTACCTTGCCAACATTGAAATGGGTTGTTGCTGCGTGGGTCAGGCAGCAGTTAGCGGTGCAGACCCTAGCAGCTGCTGAGGCTGGCTGTGGAGCATTGCCTCGCTGGTGTGTGAGGTTGAGCAATATTAGCTAAATATAACTGGGGTCACCTTAACACACAGCTAGAAGTTGCCATTGGTGATAATCAAGAGGCTAAAAGTTATCACCTTGGTGGATGGCATCTTTTTATGGGTGGCCTTTTGTTGGCCTCATCGAGAGCGGCCGTTGGATGCACTGGAGCTGAGTGTGAAATGGAAGGAATGAGCATTAGTACAGTCCATCCGTACATCCAGTGGTCCGAGGACATGGTTCACGACCGGAAAAGGGCAGAGTGCCCACTCTGGGTTACACTCTAAGTAACAGCAGTGTTGCTGCTCCAAGTCGAGGAGTTTAAGTATCTCTGGATCTTGTTCATGAATGAGGAGAGAGTGGAGAGAGTGACACGTCAAGCTTCAGTCTGCTGAAGAGAGATGAGCGTAACAGCGAACCTCTGATGCTGCTCCTCTACACTGATAGGAGGTAGCTGATTAGAACGCCTCCCAGCACATTCATCATGACCAAAGCTCTGAAGTGGCATCCACACAAGAGAAGAGTATGTGTTGTGATTAGAGCCCACAGGACGTCAGTGACACTCACTGCACTGTAACAATGGCAGTCCAAATACAGATGAGGGCAGGCAGCTGAAAAGATTTAAACTTTGATGCTAACTATTGAAGGAATGCAAGGTCGAGTGAAAAAAATTAAGTCATGGTTAGCAAAAGGTTTCAAAATCATACCCAGTTTACAGCTCTCACTTTGTGCATAAGACAAGCACCACTCTCAGAAAAACAGCCCAAGAGACTGATGCTGTGTATTCTAACAGTAATATGCCCAAGAAGACAGGCAGGCAAGACCTTCTCCTCCCAGAATGATGGTTAGCACATTTTGTGAAAGGAGAAGCCGTCTAAGTAAAAGCAATGAATAAAACTATCTGCCACTTGAGCCTCTAATTAAAGGTCGGGGCTCACTACAAGTGCAAGGAGTAATGGTATAAGTTCTGTGATGTGCCAACATGCCACAGATCTTCAAGTGTAATTTTTATATAGCTGACTGCAATATAATTCTTTCAAGTATATGGTCATAAACTGAAATGCTGCACAGATTCATGAGTAAAAGGTTTATGAACGTTATTACAATTCATCATATAGGACACGGTGGTCCCATGGAAAGGTCTGGGCTCACTGAAGTCTGTAGGATTCATCATCTTTTGCTGCATTAACAGTGCTTATGCTATAATGTAAATAAATAGTGTGTTAAAAGCAAATAGCCCTTCTGTTAATTATATAACTATAATCAGCATCATGTACTAAAAGTGTTAAGCATTAAAATATTTTATTGGGTAATGTGATGCTTTCTTTTCATCTACATAAGTCCTTAAAAAATTGTAAAACTGTAAAACATGTTGAAAGTAACATCTGCACACTGACGGCTTTGTCCAAGAATCAGTCCAAATAAAGACAGTTTTTCTTCTCTTTTTTATAGGTTCCAGTAAATGAAATTAATTGGCAACAAATTACTTAATACAAGTCAGATAAAAAGTAACGTACTGCTCTTTGAAAGGTAGTACGTTACTTGGAGAGTAGAAGTGTAAAACAGCCTCAAATGCTGAGTAATCAGCATCAGACTGACCAACGAAGCACTAAACTGCCTCCCTAAAACCAACCCACTAACATCTAATATTTAAATGGTTAATATTTAAGATATGTGAAAACATTACTTTTGGCAATGTTTTACATAAGTAAAAGCCTTGAGTGTGTCTGTGTGTGTGGGGGGGGGGGGGGGGGCATGCACTGACAATTGTTAAATAATTGTTAAGTAATTGTTAAATAATTGTCAGTGCAATTAAAAAAAATAATCTAAAAGAATTCAAAGAGAAAATCTGGAATACCAGATCATTTTAAAAAAGTAAGTAAATAAATAAATCCAGTGATGTAACAGGATGAAACAGTTGTTTTGTTCCACAATGTCATTTTTTAAAATTATGAAAATAAATTATTTAACACAATTGAATTCTGTTTATATCTGTTTATTTATTCTGTGGGCGCGTAGCATCTTCAGTGTGTGTGTGTGTGTGTCTTGCAGTGGCAGTAAAGAAGCTCAGCAGTGTTTGGTTTTGCCTTGATATCAGCAATAGCCTCCCATTAGTCATTTCTATTGCTGGGTTCCAGTGTGGGAGCAGTGACACCGGCAGAGGGAAAGAAAAGGTGAGAGATACTGTGGAAGAGGAAGAGGTGGAAGGGGAATAAGAGCAGCAAAAAGAGATAGATGAGAGCGATTTCAATGAGAGCGAGGTATCTGAAAGACACAGTTAAAAGAGAAAGATAAGGAAAGAAGGGTGACACAGCGGAGGAGCCGAAGAATAGAGATGAAAGTCAGGGAGAAAGAAGAGAAATGGGAAAGATACGGTGGATGACAGACAGAATGAAAGAGAAATACAGGAAGAGTGAGACAGTAGAGATGGGACAGAGAAAACAGTGCTGTGATGTCCAGGATGTAGACAAAGACGAGGCACAAAGAGAGGGCTCGCTGCTCACAGTTTGAAATGACAGAAACACACTGCTACCCATTTTCTCTGTTTGGAAATCCTCTCTTTTTTATGGGCACCCTCCCTTCCCTCCTCCTTTTTTATTCCTCATCATAATCTTATTATTTCCTCATTCTTCAGCCTTACCTGTTATTTCCACTACACCAATAAGTCATGGACACAGTACCTCCCCAAGTGTACTACAGACAGAGCTGCACTCTCATGGATAAGCCGAGGAGCAGCAATGACATCATTCTTTCATTCACATCAGTAGTGTTTTTTTTTCATAACAACAGACTGAAAGTTAAAACAAACAAACAAAAATCTATTAAATGTTCTTATTTTTACTGTCTCAGCAGCAGATCACTGACAGCCTTTTCAGGGTTGGAGAAAAGATTTGTTCTTTTCTTTTGACTGAAAAAACTGAGCTACAATGACATCTGGGTACAGGACGGGTGATCAGGGTTCAGGTTAGGGTTCAGACTGAAGTTGACTTAGACCTGATAAGGTTATTTTACTTCTTTGCACTAATGAGGAAAAATGGAAGCATTTCTTTCTTATAGCTTGTAATGTAATACACTAACAGTTCCTATGGCAATGTCATTTATAAAGCACATTTCATTATTCTCACAGAAAATACAAAAAAAGGTTTATAAAGAAAAAATAAAAATAAATATTTTCAAAGAAGAAGAAAAACTGCACACACATACACACACAGTGAGAATAACATGGTTTTGACTCTGCTTTTGAATACCTAAAAACCCCAGGTCCATTTTATTTAATATCAAAACTGCCCATATATGAACAAAAATGACTGTGGCATATCTGTATGTGACTGTAATGGAGCTCCAAAAAGGGCAGCATGAAAAATCAAAACCAAACAAAGAAAAAGTCAAATATATAGTGTAAAAGAAAATCCTAATATAAAAGTATTTTACTGTGTATTTTACAGTTTTGTACTGTTCTTCTAGAATATCATTAAATTTACATAAATAGACTGTGATTTTACATTTCAAATGTAAATTAACGTAAAATCCCTGTCAATGTAATAAAACATAATTTTCTTGTTTTTTTAAATATATTAAATATTAAATATATATATTAAATATATATTTAAAAAAAATTAAATATGTCTGTACATATGCATATATAGATTGTTAAAATACATTCACAAATGTATCATAATTTCACAAATATTTGTCCGTTATTTGAAAGATTGAACTGTTAAATTCAAATGTAATGCTATGGAAAAATATATAAAATGATTCTTATAAACTTTTTTTACATCAAATAATAATAATTATTATTATTGTTATTTAGGGTGATCGTGGCTCAAGAGTTGGCAGATCGTCTTGTAATCAGAAGATTGCCGGTTCGAGCCCCGGCTTGGACACTCTCAGTCATTGTGTCCTTGGGCAAGACACTTCACCTACTGGTGATGGCCAGAGGGGAATTATAAAGTAGAATTGTAAAGCACTTTGAGGGTCTCAAAAAGCATGATATGAATGCAATCCATTGTTATTTGAACCAGCTGTTAACTGTATATTTCTGTACATTTAAGTATTATTATTCATATTGCCGCATCCAATCTGTATTATTTACATGTGCATTTGCATACCTGTAGTGAACAATAGTTAATTATAATATATATGTTATATATTCACAGCTGTTTGCACACCTGTGAATCTAAGGGGATGGTTTCTTTCTAAGAATTCCCCTGTACTCTAGTCAGATGATCACAATGTTCAACCTCAATCAGCTGAAGCAAAAGGTTTTATTTGGCACTTTCTCAAGAGACCTGGCCAAGAAAGAGAAAAGTAGAGCACGCGGGGCAGGGGGCAACAGCTGTGAATGCTGTGTCACCACTAATAAGAACTGTGGCAGAGGTAAAGATGAAACAGCATCACCTGAAAGAGATGGTAAGACCAAAGAAATACTGTCGTAGGTTAAAGCACATCACAAAGGCACAGGGTGTGGAAGGGCCAACCCTCTCGAGATACACTGCTCATAAATGAGCCATTCCACAGACGAGAACGACATCACGGAGAAACATGTGACTTTACAACTATGTCTGGTTCACCTCTGGATCTGTCAGAGCATGCTATTAAAGTAAACTCTCTGACAGGTGCAAAGCCACAGATACAGTCAGGCCCAGCGTATTTGAGCTATGACTTAACAATGTTGCCTCTGTACACCACCACAATACATTTTAAATCAAACAGTTTTCAGAATGATTTTCAAGGTTAACAAGTCTTGAAATAATAAAGGCAGCTGTTACTTTTCCCAGCACGGGTAGCTGTTTAGTTTTCTACAGCATCTAATCACAAGTGCATGAGTGCTATCAGACTGCAGCACCGCGTCTCCTGAACTTTACCTGCACCTCACTGTCAAAGCAGAATTCTTAACATTTAAGATTTTACTCATTCGACTCATCAGTAACAATTTATCATCTTCCTTTACAAGCAGAGCAAAATTTAATATGAGGGATTAGGCGAGGTAGAGTGAATATGTTCGGCACAAAACATTAATCTGAGAACTTGACATAATTCAGAACAGGAGATAAGGGCTGTTCATATTAACTGAGGTATTTAATATTTGCAGATGATTATTAACCGTGTGCTGTTTATGAGAACCTGTGCAGCATAGTTCTTCTGTGGATGATGAGAAGTGCTGAGCAAATGTCATTTTCTGCTTCTTCCACATCTAACACTTTATTATCTTTCACTTTGATTTCTGAAGCTGTGATAAACAATGTCCAAGTGTGCCCGCAGTGGTACAGAATTCATTCCCCTCAAATTATGGATGGACTTCCATTAAAATGTCACCAGTCGTGGGACCAAAGGAGCCTTTGTATTTTGACTCTGAGTGAGAGTGGTCAGTGACCTGATGAAGAACATACAGGTCCTGCCTAAAATGTAAAAGAACTTCTTATCTTCACAGTAAGACACCCCCCCCCCCCCCCCCCGACAAAGAAACCAACTCATTTTCCTGTCAACAGCTAGCTAATATAAACTGATGTATGTCTGCTGACCCCAACCAACCACATGACCTCATGCTGTTTTTACAATTTTACCTATAAGCACTTATTTCCTAAATCCAGCTTCACACACATTGCTACATGCATGTCAGTGTTTGAGAGCAGGGCTCCAACATGTACATTAGCCTTCATGTGTGTTTCATGTCCTTATTAATGAACACTAAAAATTTAAGACAACACCAGCAGACTTTAATGACCAGAAGTAATTGTTGTTTAAGATCAGAGTGTTGCTTACAGGAGGAATGAGACGTTCTGAAATAATCACCACGTGTTTGACCCTTTTTCACTTCATTTACTTTCTCTTTAGCCATTTTCTGTCTCGCCTTCAAGCTTCTGTTTCTCTTTTTTAGTCAGCTCAAAGGTTTTTACAAGCTGGACTTGAGCACGGGATTATGTCCACAGCATATTATGAAATTAAAGTTTTCTTAAGGTCTTAGGCAAACAGATCCATATAAGCTTAAGTATAATCCAGGCTCTTAAGATAATGCTGTTTTTATTTTCCATCAACTTAGTGGGCTTTTGGTCTTAGTTGCATGGACACAGGTCTTTTCATGAATCTGGTAAGTTATGTTTAGTTTCAGGTTTTTGGGTTTGTTTGTTTTTGCTTTTTTAGGTGTGCAGTGCATTGAAAAAGAAGGACTCCACTGGCTCCACATGTTGCCCTTTTACAGGCTTATTCCAAAGTCGATTAGCTTAATTTTTCAACACAAAATTCGAACACACAATACTCCATGATGATGACAAAGTAAAAAAAATGTTTGCTAAAGGAGGCATGGCATGGGAGTATGGTTACCTACTTTGAAATAAAACCAAACTGGGCTCTAGTCTTGTTACTGGGGGGCATTGCAAGACTTTCTTACTGTTTTTCTATCTTACTGTTACTTTTTAAAAATGTTTTGTTTTTAATGTTGCAAATCAAGGCCAGTTAAGTTACCATGTAAGTGACAAGTGTTATCTGATCATTTTAAGATTTTTTGACTTAATAATGTTTATTGTGTATACTATGATCCCCATTATGGTCAAAAACGTGGCCAAAGCTTTAACTTTAGGTTGGGCTCACCTCTGCTGCACGTGGTAAGTGTGCAATCTGTGCTTCAGTATCCCACTGAGTTCCTTCTGTGATCATGTCGAGTTTCAAAGCTTCTACATGGCAATAGCAAAATGCTCAATTCAAGGCTTAAAGCTGGACTGGACTAATCAATGCATGGTGTTGTGTATAAACATGATGGCCTTTCAGAATCACCCTGAAACGGCCACTAAGGAAGTTCAGTTTTTGGTATTTTCTGAACTACATTTTAAACTGGAGGTTGCTGATTTTAAAAAGCAAATTGTTTGATAAATAATAGATATAATATAAGAAATGAGGTCTTCATTTGAGTGTTTGTAAGGTCTAAGTGATAGCTCTACCCTAAAGCTGAACCCTAATGTTTTTTGAGACACATTATAATAGTTTTTCAAACATATCATTTAGAATCTCTGCCTGCCAAGACTTTTAAAAAGTACATATTCTTATATGTTAGGGTTAATATAATCGCAATGATGAATTACACTTCAGATTATCAAGCTTTCAATGAGAGGTGTCCTCTGTCTGGCTACCATCTTCTTCTCCTGTTGCTTTCTTTCTAATCTCCATGGAGTTCTTTGTTTTAGGAGCTTCTTTTGTCCAGACAGAGTTGGTTGGAATCTCATTAATCAAAAACAAAAAAAAGAAAGAAAAAAAAAGTTAAAGCAAAGAAAAACACCAGCAAAGCTGCCACACACACACACACATGCAACACACCAAACAGCAAACCTGAATCACTTGGTGAAAATCACCACGGAGATAATTAGAGCAAAAACCTGATGAATATCTCTCACTGCAAGTCCCAAACAACACTGATTAGCAAGATCTTGGTCTCATAAACACACACAAAAAGAAACCAGAAAGCATATGCATATGAGTAAGTACACACAAACACGGTTATATTCTCAAAAACACACACACACAGTAAAGCCGTTTCCCCGTGAGCAGACGAGATACAACAGTCTGTGAACCAGTAAATCACTTTTCATCTCTTTTAATACGACTCTTCAGCTTTCTCACTTCTTTGTCCCCTCTTCTCTCATCTGTGTGTCACTCTGCTGCTCTGTCACTTTAAATAGCTTCTTCTTTCTTTTGCTGCTTCCTGCTCAGTCACCGAAATGCAACCCACTGCTAACATATGAAGTTAGCAGAGCAGTCATAATTAGTCTATAGAGCTAAAATAGAAGAAAGAAAGCAACAGAGACACAATGGAGAAAAATGTCTAAAGTAGGAATATTTAAAGAAGAGATGATTTGTGGTGGCTGCTCTCAGACTTTGTTACAAAGAACACACACTCAGTTGCAGTCAGCTCCTCGGAGAAATTAGCAGACTTCAAACAGAAAATGAGGAAAGAAAGAAAAAGGCTGTGCCTAGACGGTGCCAACCAATTAAAGCAGACTGCAAAGTGAGCTAGCAGACCTTGAATAATGTGTCGAGACACTGATAAAACACTCAGACATGTTTCTGTGCTGTTTTCAAGAGATGTTTAAAGGTGCTATGTATAGCAATATAGCTTCAACAGATCGTTACCACAATGCTAAACAAATAAGACCCAGGCCATTTAATCAGTAAGTTTACTGCTTACTTTATTTTAAAATACACAATAATATCCGTGCCTACAGTTTGCCCTCTTTGCATCTCTTCATCTTACAACAAACTTGAAGACATTTATTTTATGTAAATAGTATTAATTTCTCTTTTTTCTTTCTTTTTCTGTTTTTGATATGTGAAACTGAGAAACAACAACAATAACTTTGACTCATTATAGGTCCGTTTTTGTATTAACCCATGTTAAAATCACAGGTGCCCGTCATGGGACTGCTTATGACACACCTCCTTTTCCCCAGATTTGAAGGATGGGTCGGGTGTATCCTTCGTGGCCCACCATATCCCAGAATTCATAGTGCGGCCCAGCCAATTCCAGTTTCCAACAATAGCAGCTGCTACTAAGTTTTAATATTACTCTCATCACTCTTTCTGGGTCACAAAATACACTTTTAACATATTTTCAGGCTAGAATGTAACTGTGCAAACTTCAAATTGCTGCTCGGTTTATCAAGACATTGCATGTTTGCAAAAGTGCTCTGACGTTTTCGGAGACGTCTGTTACCCACCCGCTAGCCGGGGGGCTCAATGGTCACTCGAGCCGGCGAGAGCAGCGGACTCCCGGCTTCATTGTTTTCAACCCCCTTGTCTTTCACTACTCTAGTTAAACACAATATATAAGTCACTCAGATAACTCAAAAATGTAATCGTTTGACTTTTTTCAGTATTTTATTTGTTTCCGAGTAAATCGGTTTGGATGTGATCAAAGTTATTAGATTAGATTAAATAAAACTTTATTAATCCATCGGGTGGGTTCCTCCTTGGTTTTCACACAGCTGAATAAACATCAAACAGAAAACTGATTAAACAGAAGTGTGAGGCGGTCGAGAGTTTACGCCAGTGTCCTGTTATATTTTAGATAGCGAGGAGCAGACAGCTGAGTTTATTAAACTCCACCGAGACAGCGGTGACGGAGATCTGAAGGCTAGACCGTCCCATTTCACAGCCTCACACTTGTAGCCTTCTCAGCCTTCAAAGGACCCGGCCCACGTAGACCGCGTAGACCGGGTCCTCCGAAGGATGCGGCCTAGGTTTTGGGACACAGTTCTTGTGTGGGTGTGGTGTTCTTCTCCCTGCCTCCTCCTCTCATGCTCCTCCCATCCCTCTGTCATTCTTTCACTCTGCCCTCTCTCCAGGACACAGCTTCTGTTCATTACCCTCGTCTGGCAGCTGGACCCAGTCAGCCATCACCTCTCTGAGATTATATAGGCTGGGGAAGAACTGTGTGGTTTTTTCCTGTCACTGTTGGAAAGGTCCCATTGTGTGTTTGTCCTGCCCGTGCCGTTAAGTGAGTAGTTGGGCCTGTGTTTGTTTGGTAGTTGCTTCCTTTTTTGTTTTTGACCTCTTCTTATCTTTTTGACCTTATTGATAAAGTGGCGTTGCTGACACCTTGTGTTAAGAGTATTTGCAAGACTCCAGTAGATCCCTGAAGCTGTGCTGTGGTATCTGGCAACAAGATGTTAGCAACTAGTCCTGTAATTTGTCAATGAATCTAAATGTGGAGGCTAAGTCAACACCTCAAACAAACCATTCCTAAACCGTCTTTGCTTTGTAGTAAAATCCATTGAAAGAGCCCACAGGGAACAGGGAATGCTGTTTCCATGAAAGGGTGTTTCATGGAAACGGCAACTTTTATCCTGTCTTCCTTCAACCAATCACAGCAGATGGCCCCGCCCCTCCCTGAGCCTTGTTCTGCCGGAGGTTTCTTCCTGTTAAAAGGGAGTTTTTCCTTCCCACTGTCGCCAAAGTGCTTGCTCATAGGGGGTCATATGACTGGTTTTCTCTGTATCTATTATTGTAGGGTCTACCTTACAATATAAAGCACTTTGAGGTGACTGTTGTTGTGATTTGGTGCTGTGTAAATAAAATTGAATTGAATTGAGGTCTACAGCAGGTAGGTGGTCAAAGTAACATCCACATGGACAGCAGGACCCTTCCAACCTTCTTCCAAGGCTCTTATGGTTACTGCTGGTGCTTTCAGCAGGGGACTGGGGTGAGGATGGGCACCCTGACTGGTTTGCAGGTTTGCAGCCCCATTCTGACATATCAAAAGGACAGTCAGTGCTATTCTCTTGTCATCTGTCAGTACTCATAATGTTATGTGGTGTATGTTGTGTGACTTTACTGTACCATACAGTAGTTGGTGCTGAGTTTCTTTTTTTTCTGCTGCATATAGTGTCAGGAGTGATATGTGACAGAGGGACAGTAGCAAGACTGAAAGGAAAGATTTACAAGCCAGGAGTGAGTCCTGCTATGATGAACGATTTGGACACAGTGACATTGACAAAAAGGAGGCAAAGCTGGAAGTGGCAGAGTTGACAATGTAAAGAGTTTCGTTGGGAGTGGATTAGAAATGAGTACATCAGAGGGGCACCTCAGGTTGAGCAGTTTGGAGACAAAGTTAAAGAGGCAACGCTGATATGGTGTGGGCATGTGCAGAGGAGGGATTAGACTACCAGGTGGGGGGAAATATCACAGAAAATTCATGGATGAAGTGAAGGAGGACACGTATAAGGTTGGTGTGACAGAAGATGCTAGAGATCGGATGAGATGGAGCCTGATGAACTGCAAGAAAATAGTTTCATATTTACTGGCTCGCTCTCTTAGTTTTAGCAGTGTTTTTGTATAATGTATAATCTATCCTCTGTTTTCCCTTCTATTGTCCCTGCCCTTTTTTAAAGCACTTAATAAACTAAAGACTAAAGAGAGAGCGGAGTCTTGTATGAATGAACCTAAAAACAGGTGCAGGTTAAACTTAAACCATCAGGTTGGTTTTATTTCCAAATATGTTTAGTATGACATTCACTTGCTGTTTTGGTTTTTATCTAGTTGGGTTTTGAAAGAGTTCATGAGACACCCATTCACCTGATCTTTAGATGTTCTGTGTTTTTGTTACAAGGCAATTTTGGGACATCTGTAGGGTAGCAAGGGCATGAATAGAAAATGAGTTTATTAAGGCATAATATTTAGGTTTTAGCCTATTTTAGGGTGTAGTTAGGGGAGGGGGCACCAAAGATTATTATAAGCACTCTATTTTTCTTCTCTTTGGTTTAAGCTAAAACATTTTGACACTTAGCAATGTTGACAGACAGTTGTTAACTAGCAACCCACTCGCAAGTAACTGGCAGCTCGAAATATCATGTGACAAGTTAGCTACTTAATGAAGGAAGTCAGATAGTATTTCAAGTTATTTACTGAGCAAGTGCTACACGTGAGTGAACGTTGAAACTAAGTTACATCTTTTGATATACTTAATTTAAAATGGACATCATGTATACAAAATATTTACATACATACATATGTGTGAATATCACACCATATATGTTTATCTCAGAGAGTTGAGGAAGTGTGTTATAAATATAAATTCACATTAACACTGGATATTTTTTTCTTTACATAAACTAAGATGTAACATCCTTTTCACACATGGCTGTTGTGTTTTGTTGACAGAAGATGTGGTTGTTTTGTTTGATTTGTAGCACCAAGTGTGAAATAAATAAAAATGAAATGAAATGAAATGAAACATTGATAGATACACTTACCACCAATGTTAATATAGTACAGAAATGATGTTATGAAAATCTCGTAGTACTCATCAATCTATTTCGAGATCACACACAGGCTTGTAATGAGAATACAAGCACGACAATTAGAAACTTGGGCAATTCCACATTTTCAATTAAAATTTGAAAGACAAAAGCCATTTAGCATTAATAACTGAGACACTCGCGGTCACAGCTAAGTCAAATCTTTCTTAATTAATTGTTCCCACATGAGTTTAGAGGGTCAAAAGTGTCCTCCAGTTAGGAAGCTATAATTGCCGATACTTAATTTAAATGGAGGGATGCCTATCGTGTATTTGTATGCTAATTGAAGCCATTGCATTGCTATCCTTGTGACATTAGTGTTCACGCTGTGTTAAAATGAGAACATTCGTTTGACACTTTCTTGGGTTAATAACCTTCCCGCCCTTTCTGTCATGTTTACTACATTGGCAAAGTTGAAGACACAGTATGCACTGAGTATGGAACAGTGACAAATCATTGATGACTAAGCTCAAACACAGATTCATAATCCATTAATAGAACTGGTTAAGCACGCCTCCAGATGGAGCTGCTTGACTCATACTGGAATAAACCAATCAGCCCTTGACTCAGTTCAAATTTTGGCATTTATAGGATTGTGTTTCGTGAATGGATGATGTCATCCAACAAATCTGAGCTGGATTTTTAAAAAAGACACCTGACATCTTTGGTTTTCATCACATGAAACCTGGTTTCTTACAGCTTCATTTAATTGCTGAATAACTAGTATTGTTCAACACCTCATCATTGCAGTAAGACATGAAGCTTTGAAGCCCCCCCGCAAAAAAAAACAAAAAAACCAAAAAAACATCAGTAACATTATTGTGTGCTGTTAAAGAATTAAAACGTGACAAGAAAAGACTAATCTTTCTGACAGAGGACAGATTTGAACCCTGCATTAGTGCTTTACCACTTAAGTAGTTGACACATCAGTTATCTGTAGGAGAGACACAGGCTAGATATGCCCAAAATTCAACATTTACTAATTAATGGTTTATTCAGAATCAAAATTCAAGGCAAAACTTAGCCACAACATTTTAACCATATGGCATCTGATTTGAATTTGTTCAGATGATCATTATCATTTTCAGCAACAAGCCTTGCTAAGGGAAATAGCGTGATTGCGTGATCTCCACAATCACATGACCTGTACCAAAGTGAGATGGTGTGGAATGAATTGGACTGAAGAGAGAAGAAAGCCCAGTGAACAGGAGCTTAGGATAATAGAATTAGAATTCAACTTTATTGTTACTGAGCATGTCACAAGTACAGACAACGAAATGCAGTTTGCATCCATCCAGAAAGTGCTTTAGCCATAATATAGATATATTACAAAAATATACATTAGCAATGATATATATGTATATGTATATATACATATACATACAGGGAGTGCAGAATTATTAGGCAAATGAGTATTTTGTCCACATCATCCTCTTCATGCATGTTGTCTTACTCCAAGCTGTATAGGCTCGAAAGCCTACTACCAATTAAGCATATTAGGTGATGTGCATCTCTGTAATGAGCAGTGTTGGTCAAGTTACTTGAAAAAAGTAATCAGTAACTAATTACTGATTACTTCCCCAAAAAGTAATCCCGTTACTTTACTGATTACTCATTTTCAAAAGTAATCAATTACTTAGTTACTTTTTAAAAACACGATTTACAACCTGAAGAGGTGATGAAGCGATAGATCTTTCAGCCCAGTTCTACTTTTTCTGCATAATCCATCATACAAAATGTAATCAAATGGAAAATTATCTTTTTTTTTTAACTTGTTTTATCAGTTTTAATCTTTTAACTTTATGCATCAAGCAAAAATTTAATTATATGCAACATTCTCTGACTTGAATAAATCAGTTTAACATTTAAACCTATTTTCTGCACATTCCAGCACATAAAATAAAATATTTTTTGTGTTTACACTCAGTCTTTCAAATAGATGCAAGTAAAACACAGCAGAAAATAAATAAAGTCAAAGACTCAGCGGTCCTGTTGCTCTATTTTCACCTGTAAAGCAGGACTGCAGTAGGCGGAGGTTTACCCTGGTGCAGGTGTGCCGCGGTCAGTTGAAGAATCCGCGAGTTTCTCTGTGAATTTCCCATTACGTCGTTGCGCACTCGGTGCTTGTTTAGGGTTTTTTTTCGCTGTAAAAAGAAGTTTTCTTCCCACGCACAACGGACCCTAATGTTTTTGCTCATACTCTCTCCCACAATCGAGTAACGCAGCGTTCCTACGGGAAAGTAACGGTAATCTAATTAACGTTTTTGCAATAGTAATCCCTTACTTTACTCGTTACTTGAAAAAAGTAATCAGATTACAGTAACACGTTACTTGTAATGCGTTACTGCCCATCTCTGCTAACGTCTTATGCAAACTCTGTCATTCTGTTCTATAAGCAGGCCTGAGCTATGACAGAAACCACTCGGAGCTTCACGGATTAGTCCTAGTCTGTTTTCAAGTTGTAAAAGTTAAAGATTTGACTTGTTTGTACTCTGACCTTATTACTTTAAATTCCGGTCATATCAAATAAGAACATGGCACCATTGTAAGAGCAAATGTTCAGTGTTGGTCAAGTTACTTGAAAAAAGTAATCAGTAAATAATTACTGATTACTTCCCCAAAAAAGTAATGCTGTTACTTTACTGATTACTTATTTTCAAAAGTAATTAATTACTTAGTTACTTAGTTACTTTTTAAAAACACGATTTACAACCTGAAGAGGTGATAAAGCGATAGATCTTTCAGCCCAATTCTACTTTTTCTACATAATCCATCATACAAAATGTAATCAAATGGAAAAGTCTCTTTTTTTAACTTGTTTTATCAGTTTTAATCTTTTAACTTTATGCATCAAGCAAAAATTTAATTATATGCAACATTCTCTGAGTTGAATAAATTAGTTTAACATTTAAACCTATTTTCTGCACATTCCAGCACATAAAATAAAATATTTTTGTGTTTACACTCACTCTTTCAAATAGATGCAAGTAAAACACAGCAGAACATAAAGTCAAAGACTCAGCGGTCCTGTTGCTCTATTTTCACCTATTAAGCAGCACTGCGGTAGGCGGAGTTTTACCCTGGTGCAGGTGTGCCGCAGTCAGTTGAAGAATCCGCGAGTTTCTCTGTGAGTTTCCCATTATGTCGTTGCGCACTCGGTACTTGCTTGGAAGTTTAGGGTTTTTTTTCGCTGTAAAAAGAAGTTTTCTTTCCATGCACAACGGACGCTAATGTTTTTGTCACTTTTTATGGAATCAAACTCAAAGTAAGGTCAGTACTTCCACGCTTTAAACGCTGCACGCTCATACTCTCTCCCACAATCGATATGTGATCCATTGTTGATCTGTACACAGCTGTTGTCACTAACGGCGCACTCGCTTACGTCACTTTCGTGAGACATTCTCGCAAAGAAATCACGGTTTTAGTAACGCAGTAACGCAGCGTTCCTACGGGAAAGTAACGGTAATCTAATTACCGTTTTTGCAATAGTAATCCCTTACTTTACTCATTACTCGAAAAAAGTAATCAGATTACAGTAACGTGTTACAAGTAACGCGTTACTGCCCATCTCTGGTAATGAGAAGGGGTGTGGTCTAATGACATCAACACCCTATATCAGGTGTGCATAATTATTAGGCAACGTCCTTTCCTTTGGCAAAATGGGTCAAAAGGAGGACTTGACAGGCTCAGAAAAGTCAAAAATAGTGAGATATCTTGCAGAGGGATGCAGCAGTCTCAAAATTGCAAAGCTTCTGAAGCGTGATCATCGAACAATCAAGCGTTTCATTCAAAATAGTCAACAGGGTCGCAAGAAGCGTGTGGAAAAACCAAGGCGCAAAATAACTGCCCATGAACTGAGAAAAGTCGAGCGTGCAGCTGCCAAGATGCCACTTGCCACCAGTTTGGCCATATTTCAGAGCTGCAACATCACTGGAGTGCCCAAAAGCACAAGGTGTGCAATACTCAGAGACATGGCCAAGGTAAGAAAGGCTGAAAGACGACCACCACTGAACAAGACACACAAGCTGAAACGTCAAGACTGGGCCAAGAAATATCTCAAGACTGATTTTTCTAAGGTTTTATGGACTGATGAAATGAGAGTGAGTCTTGATGGGCCAGATGGATGGGCCCGTGGCTGGATTGGTAAAGGGCAGAGAGCTCCAGTCCGACTCAGACGCCAGCAAGGTGGAGGTGGAGTACTGGTTTGGGCTGGTATCATCAAAGATGAGCTTGTGGGGCCTTTTTGGGTTGAGGATGGAGTCAAGCTCAACTCGCAGTCCTACTGCCAGTTTCCGGAAAACACCTTCTTCAAGCAGTGGTACAGGAAGAAGTCTGCATCCTTCAAGAAAAACATGATTTTCATGCAGGACAATGCTCCATCACACGCGTCCAAGTACTCCACAGCGTGGCTGGCAAGAAAGGGTATAAAAGAAGAAAAACCAATGACATGGCCACCTCGTTCACCTGATCTGAACCCCATTGAGAACCTGTGGTCCATCATCAAATGTGAGATTTACAAGGAGGGAAAACAGTACACCTCTCTGAACAGTGTCTGGGAGGCTGTGGTTGCTGCTGCACGCAATGTTGATGGTGAACAGATCAAAACAGTGACAGAATCCATGGATGGCAGGCTTTTGAGTGTCCTTGCAAAGAAAGGTGGCTATATTGGTCGCTGATTTGTTTTTGTTTTGTTTTTGAATGTCAGAAATGTATATTTGTGAATGTGGAGATGTTATATTGGTTTCACTGGTAAAAATAACTAATTGAAATGGGTATATATTTGTTTTTTGTTAAGTTTCCTAATAATTATGCACAGTAATAGTCACCTGCACACACAGATATCCCCCTAAAATAGCTAAAACTAAAGACAAACTACAAACTACTTCCAAAAACATTCAGCTTTGATATTAATGCATTTTTTGGGTTCCTTGAGAACATGGTTGTTGTTCAATAATAAAATTATTCCTCAAAAATACAACTTGCCTAATAATTCTGCACTCCCTGTATGTACACTCCTCAGCCTCCCTGGGAAAGTCTGTGACAGGGTGCTGGAAAGGAGAGTTCGTCCGCTAGTCGAACCTCGGATACAGGACGAACAATGCGGTTTTCGTCCTAGTCGCGGAACACTGGACCAGCTCTTTATCCTCTCGAGGATACTTGAGGGTGCATGGGAGTTTGCCCAACCAGTCTACATGTGTTTTGTGGACTTGGAGAAGGCATTCGACCATGTCCCTCGGGGTGTCCTGTGGGAGGTGTTGTGGGAGTATGGGGTGTCTGGCCCATTGCTACGGGCCATTCGATCCCTATACAACCGTTGCAAGAGCTTGGTTCGCAGACTCGTTCCGGTGGGTGATGGGCTCCGCCAGGGCTGCCCTTTGTCTCCGGTTCTGTTCATAATTTTTATCGACAGGATTTCTAGGCGCAGCCAAGTGGCGGAGGGCTTTCGCTTTGGTGGCCTCAGAATCTCATCTCTGATTTTTGCGGATGATGTGGTTCTGTTGGCTTCATCGGGTGAGGGCCTCCAGCTCGCACTGGAACGGTTCGCAGCGGGAATGAGAATGAGGAATGAGGATCAGCACCTCCAAATCTGAGGCCATGGTTCTCAGCCGGAAAAGGGTGGAGTGCCCACTCCGGGTCGGGGATGAGTTCCTGTCCCAAGTGGAGGAGTTCAAGTATCTCGGGGTCTTGTTCGCGAGTGATGGGAGAAGGGAGCCGGAGATCGACAGACGGATTGGGGCTGCAGCTGCAGTAATGCAGACGCTGCACCGGTCTGTCGTGGTGAAGAGGGAGCTGAGTGTAAAAGCGAAGCTCTCAGTTTACCGGTCGATCTACGTCCCTACCCTCACCTATGGCCACGAGCTGTGGGCAGTGACCGAAAGAACGAGATCGCGGATACAAGCGGCAGAAATGAGCTTCCTCCGAAGGGTGGCTGGCCTCTCCCTTAGAGATAGGGTGAGAAGTTCGGCCATCCGGGAGGGGCTCAGAGTACAGCAGTTGCTGCTCCACATCGAAAGGAGCCAGCTGAGGTGGTTCGGGCATCTGACAAGGATGCCCCCTGGGCGCCTCCTGGGTGAGGTGTTCCAGGCATGTCCCACCGGGAGGAGGCCCCGGGGCAGACCCAGGACACGCTGGAGAGATTATATCTCTCGGCTGGCCTGGGAACGCCTTGGTGTTCCCCCGGATAAGCTGGAGGAGGTGGTTGGGGAGAGGGAGGTCTGGGCCTCTTTGCTTAGGCTGCTCCCCCCGCGACCCGGCCTCGGATAAAGTGGATGAAGATGGATGGATAATATATGGGAACACCTTCACGACTGGAAGTGCTCCGGGTGACAGATTTGTGAAGCTTGTTGAGATGATGAAGAGTATGAAGGGTGTGCAAACAGAATCTGAAACATATTCTGCTTGTTTACATTTTCACAACACTTTCTTTTTAATTTTAACACATTTGCTATTTTTCTGCACTGTAAAAAAAAACAGGAAAAAAAAAACCCTGATCTAAGGAGGCGTGTCAAAGTAAGAAACATTACAATACTAATATTGTACTAAGAAGCTGAATCATATAAACCAAATCCTAAGGAGTTATCACTGGGCTACAGTTAAGCCCACTGTATGAATATATTCACATCCTCGGGTTTCCTCTGTAACCACACATACACAGAGAATCAACTCCATTATCTTCAATTCTGAAGAAAACAAATCCATTTCATGGTGACATTAGTACTTTTTGAAAATGTCTTCTCTAAATGTATTCTCAGTTGAGTAACTAACTGTGCTCTTCTCGTCAAAGAGCAAGTTATGAGTCCAAGAGAGAAGGCGTGTGTTTTTGGATGAAGACACATGTCCTTTGGGTTCCCGGGGTTAACTTAGCTATTGACCTAACAATTTGCTATGTTTGGCAGATTCGAAAACGTTACCACGTGGAATGGAAAGTGTGTTTTTGGGTCAGTGGTTAGATTGGAAAAGTGAAGGGTTAGGAACACACCAGAGGGCAGTCCAATTACATGATTATACGGGGCCAGAACCCAATTACACTGAAGCCTCTGTTAGCATTTGTGCATTGCATGTATATGCTTTCAAGTTACAAAGAAGGAAATGGAAATGGAAACAATAGCAGACGGAGTCGACAATTTTTGTAGGCAATTTACCTCAATTGTAGCACAGTATTTGGCTCTCTTCTAGATCTGGACATCCCGTGTCTCTTTGTGTCAGGCGTTTGCTCAGTGCTGCTGGGTTATATAAGTGATTAGCAGGTCTTCCCTTTTTGATCCAAGGAGGAGGAAAAAAGGACACTTTTTTCCCCGAGTGTGGCTATCCCATACCGCTTACCCCAGGCTACTGTCAAGTTGTCACCATTTTTAAAGTTCCATTTTCACAAATCAAGCTACCTCTGTTTACCAGGATAACAGCAGCATCCCACTGTTCTTTTTTTGTCTTTATGTCTGCCTGAATCTTTGTCTTCCTTCACGAGAGCTCCTCTATTCTAACGCTTGTTTGCCTTTTCTCTCTTATTTTTTGTGCCTTCTACTTCATTTCTCTTCCTTCCACCGTAAAAGTCAGTTTTTTCTTCTGCTGCTAAATCTCAGCAGTCCTTCACACTGCTTGTTTCTTTTCCCTGTGATGTTGTTGCATGCATTTTCATAAGCGTATCAGCTCAGTTGATGGTAAATGAAACGTTTAGCAGTGTCGAGGCCTAACATTCTCTCGGCTCCTCTTGGCTACCATGTGAATGCCAAAGTAGAGCAGCTGATTGCATCACATTTGCCCTGGCCTTCATAAAAAGCCCTGCCGGAGTTGCAACATGGCATTGTTCCTACATGGCATTGTGTGATCAAGAGATCAGCCACACAGGCTTCAGTGAGAGTTTAGCCTCAAGGAAGTATTGGTAGCTGCTTGGTATGAATTACACCATGCATTCAGTATGAAAGAGGATAGATGTGAATTTTATTTTCCCTCTGCATGTTCCAGACCTCCCCACAGTGCTGCAACAATGCCCATATTTAGTTATGTATTCAGTGAAAGACGGCCTGCCTGTTCAGTGAGGTAATTCCACTTTTTTTCCTCAAAATACAGCACCACAAAGAAAAGGCTTCATTTGACTTTAATTCAGAAGGTAAGTGAATGTATCTCAGGTACCAAATTATACCTTATTAACTTCTTTCTAACACTGTTCTCTGTTTGGTCTCAAAGGCAATAACTCCTTCGAGTTGACATTATTCATTCCAACAACACGGGGGTTGTAATGGAGACCTAGGGTTCCATTACTGGGGGTTTCACAGTGCACATTAGTTCATAGATACTGAACACAGAATGTTGTTAGATAAATAGTTACTGATATCCATGACTTTCAGGTAAGCAGGCATGTTGAAGAATTCCTTTATGTTGACAGTTTGCAGAGTGGAGCTGAGAACGAGCGAAAAAAATGACTCCCATTCACATTAAAGAAGTATTTTGGGTTACAGTTAAGAGTGAGGAAGGCTCACGTCTACAGAATAAACCATTGTGCGTTAGTTCCAGCATCAGCTGTAAAAAAACAACAAACAAAAAAAAGATCAATCATACATGATTTTAAAATTTGCCTGCTCTCCTCTTTTCAAAAACAACGACCTTCCAGGAAAGAGAAAAACTCTGCCAAGAACAAATGCAGGGTGGATGACAATTGTCTTGCAATTCTCACCCCCACCCCACCCCCCAGTCACATGATCTCATCAAGGTTTGTTTTTTTTTTTTTGTTTTTTTTGTCGATTTCCTCACCCTGGAGGATGACTTCACCGCGCAGATCACAGTGAATGTTACAAAAAAGATAACCATGCTCTAAACTCTACGACTAAAATGACTTTGAGTATTTGTCCTTTAAGTATTTTTAAATATAACGTATGCAAATATTTAGCTTATTATTTTTTGGGGGTTAGGGTTAGTTTTTCGTGATGTTCTTTGTCAGTTAGTGAAATCCTCTTTCTGAAGCTTTTTACTGTCATCATGTCAGAATTTTAAAACCAGCCTTCATGAGAATGGAGGTGTGAGCAGCACTTCCTGCAGCTGTGCCCCCAAACCTAGGCCGCATTCTTCTGAGGCCGCATTTGAAAGCCGATTACGTCACAGCCAGGCGACAAAGGCCGACAAATGCGTCCTCCTTTTCCCCAGATTTGAAGGACGGGTCGGGTGTATCCTTCGTGGCCCAACCTATCCCAGAATTCGTAGCGTGGCCCAGCCAATTCCAGTTTCCAACAATGGCGGCTACTACTAAGTTTTAATATTACTCTCATTACTCTTTCAGGGTCACAAAATAAACCTTTAAGATATTTTCAGGCGAGAATGTAGCTGTAAACTTCAAATATCTGCTCGGTTTATCAAGACATCACATATTTGCAAAAGTGCTCCGACATTTTCGGAGACGTCTGTTACCCACCAGCTCGATAGCTGACCGGGAGGTCGAGGCTCACTAGAGAACAGCAAACTCCCGACACACACACCAAAATAAAAACAAGCAAGGTCGTTCGGGGAGGACCGTCCGACTGTGACACTCGGATAACTTAAAAATGTTATTGTGTGGCTTTTTTCACTGTTTTAGTTGTTCCTGAGTAAATCGGATTGGCTGAGATTAAAGTTCTAGTTTTCACACAGCTGAATAAACGTCAAACAGAAAACTGATTAAACAGAAATGTGAGATGGTCGAGAGTTTACTCCAGTGTCCTGTTATGCATTAGGAGCAGACGGCTGAGTTTATTAAACTCCACCGAGATGGTGGCACAAGTCTGAAGGCTAGACCATCCAATTTTACAGCCTCGCACTTCCGGCCTTCTCGCTCTTCGAAAGACCAACAGCCGTGAAGGCCGGGTCCTCCCAAGGATGACATCCATAAAATTTGAAACATTTAACAAGGTTTTCTTTGTTTAAGTTTGACTTGATGATAATGTCAAAATTTTAGTCCTTGTAACAAATTTTGTGCTTTTCAACTTTTCAACAACTGTGCATAAACAGAGCAGATTTATACAGTTGTCTTTGTAGTGAACGGGACATAATGCATAACAGGATTACGAGTTTTCATTTTGACTTTGAACTACATGATCAGTGTGGGGCATTTACGGGTGACCGTTCACTCCCAGAGTGTTTAGATCTCTGCAGTATTATCTTTCCAAATCATTGATCAGAAACAGTCACATCCTAACTGTTTGCCCAAATACAAACAAATATAACCACCAGTAACACACTCAGAGACTTCCCATGCAAAAAATTTTTCCACTAATTTGTTCCTGTCACAACCCATAAACAAAAGCACTTCTGAAGTTGCCAACTAACATCAAGGCTGAAACAATAATTGTTGCCCATTGAGGGAGATTACATCACCATCTCCACCTCTCTACTTTTGAATGTAGAACAATAATTGCTAGCCTAAAGGAACTGTTAGCTGGTACCCTTTTGATTATAACTAAATCTGAAGACAAGTTCATGATCTAAACCTGAAGCCATGTGGTATAAGTTAAGAACAGCAAAGAGCAATATTTGAAATATAAATAACAATTTGCTGTTTTGTTTGTGGATTCAGCTGCAAAATAAAAAAAGGGTTCAGACAGACCAATCAAAGGGCTGCTTTGCCAGTTAGTGTTTCAATTGGAGATTATTCAAAGCATTCAAGGTTAATGACCTTAATAGGCTCACAAAACTTTTTATTAAGGACACAAGGCTTGTACGGGGTACAGCCTACCTTTTACTCTTCCAATGGCCTCATCCCGCTCGCCTTGCAGCCACCCACTGCCAAACCATCAGTTATGCCTTCTATGGAGTCTGAGTCAAAGCATCTTGGGAAATTAAGGGGACTGTAATGTGGCATCATCTAATAATTGCCACTTGTGGCTGTGTTCAGCTACAAACCCTTGGAAATGTTTCTACAGTAAAATGTGATATTCCCCTCTGAGAGTGAATAATAGGCTGCAAAGAAAGACCAACTTCTAAAAAAGTAAAGTAAATGAGGTTGTGAAGGTACAAGTACATTCTTTGATTGATGCCATTTTCAGGTCGATTACTCTCCTGATTTGGCCACCACTAATAGGGCCAAGGATAGCTTGAGAAGAGAGAGAGGAAAAACTGCCACAAAGAGGAGAGGAAGACAACTGGGGAGGAGGAACTGAAAGTCGTGGTGGGAGGCAGAAGGGCAGAAAAAGGCACAAGGCAAAAAAAAGGAGAGAGGGAGTTACAGAAACAGCTACCCAACAAGAGACAACATGGCACAGCCCAAACTTGGCCTAATAGGCCACCGCTACCTTGAGAAGTGTAAAGTAGGTCTGGACAGTGTGGGCTATTTGCAGACTGAGCGGTATTACACACTGTTAATAGGTTCAACCAGGGCTCCTCTCATTTATCAGAGAGAGTACAGACTCTCAGAGCAGGGAAGGCAAGGAGAGGAGGAGCATGAGTGATGGATGTAGGCAGACATCAGAGGGGGAAAATTTGGTTTCTCGGAGCAGAGGTGAATGTCTCAGAGCGAGAGCTCTCTTTTTCTTTCACTTCATCTACTACACAGTCATCTCATGCCTTTTCTCTTTTCCGTTTCACTTATAGATTTAAAGATTAAGCTTTTAATAATAATTGTCATTCCTACCCTCTAGTTTAGATTAATAAAGCAGGCAGAAACTTAAAAAATAAAAAATCGGACCCATCCCCCATCATGTAAGAGATAGTTTGTTTGATAAGGAAGTCAGTATATTCCATTATGGCTTAACAGAAATAAATTCTAACCATATTCTTATATAAAAATACAAAGTGCCATTTTTTTCCAATTTATGTACAAAAATTGCAGATTGAATGTGATGCTCTATCATCTGCCAACATAGAGTGATGTAAAAAAAAAAGTGAGTGAAGAAGAAACTGTGCATCATGGGAATCTCCCAGCAGCCTAAGCCTATAGTAGCAACCATTCAGGGTCACCTGATAAGGCCTTAACTACACGCTTCATCAAACAGTACATGTTGTTACAAAGAGTCTCAGGCTGCTCGAAACTCTCAGATTGTGACAGTTTTTCTACTTTTGGCTTTGTATGATGTGAAAGACAGCAGTTACCCCAGCTATGGTCCCAGCGCTGGCTGTGAGCACAGGAAGCATAAAAAAGAGGTTAACCTAAGTTTTTACCCTTTTACGTTCTTATAACATAAGCAGTCCTACCTCATTCCTGCCAAAGCTGAAAATCCCCCTCCCCCTGCACTATGTATGAATCAAATTTTAAGGTTGTTATGTTTTCATCATGTGCAATTGTGACAAAAAACCCTCAGTATTTCCATTTTTTCCTTCTCCTACAGTGGCAAAGAATCCTTCGAAGGATTGCAGGACTCAGTTCCTCATTCTGGACAACTCTAAAACAGAATTAATTCCCTCTGAGATCTTAAGCCTGGTTTGGTTTCACCACATTTTTTGTGTTGCATGCCAACTGTCACATCACCACACCCCT